>NC_134267.1:201196002-201429485 GCF_031893055.1 Leptodactylus fuscus | reverse complement strand
AATGAGGGTATTTGTATTCCCAATATACTCTTTGAATTCCCAGTCAGACAATGGCACTGTATACCAGTAGTAAAAATTGTGGGTGCACGTAACCCCAATATATTCTTTGAATTCCCAGTCAGACACTGGCACTATATGGCAGTAGCAAGAAATGAGGGTATTTGTATTCCCAATATATTCTTTGAATTCCCAGTCAGACAATGGCACTGTATACCAGTAGTAAAAATTGTGGGTGCACGTAACCCCAATATATTCTTTGAATTACCAGTCAGAAACTGGCACTATATGGCAGTAGCAAGAAATGAGGGTATTTGTATTCCCAATATATTCTTTGAATTCCCAGTCAGACAATGGCACTGTATACCAGTAGTAAAAATTGTGGGTGTATATAGCCCCAATTCTATTGCTAGGGGACTTGCAGGGTATTTCTGGGGTGAAGGTGGGGGGGCACACCGTTGGAACGGGTATCGGGGTATATATCGGGTATACGGGAATACACTGACAGTGTATTCCATTCAGGATCCTGGGAAAGCTGGGTTGCGGCGATTGAGCCCGTCAGTGCCACGTTACACTGACAAGCTTCTCCCTGGAATTTAGCTCTTACAAGAGCTGTTGGTTGTCTTCTCCTTCCTATCCTAGCCTGTCCCTGCCTACCCAGAATCTAAGCCCTAGCTAGCTGGACGGAAACCTCCGTCCTCGGTGAATTGCAAGCTCAGAATGACGCGAAGCTGGGCGGCGCTGTTCTTTTAAATTAGAGGTCACATGTTTTCGGCAGCCAATGGGTTTTGCCTACTTTTTTCAACGTCACCGGTGTCGTAGTTCCTGTCCCACCTACCCTGCGCTGTTATTGGAGCAAAAAAGGCGCCAGGGAAGGTGGGAGGGGAATCGAGTAATGGCGCACTTTACCACGCGGTGTTCGATTCGATTCGAACATGCCGAACAGCCTAATATCCGATCGAACATGAGTTCGATAGAACACTGTTCGCTCATCTCTAATCAGTATTACTGATGCTAAAAAAAAAAACAAAAAAAAAAAACAGGAGTGGATCCAAAACAGAGATGACACCTGAATGGAATATTTGCATGTCTTTTGTGTTTTGTGCCCTCTCCTACTTTTGGCTACCAAATTGTAAGCCAATTCTGATGGGACTATACAGACCTTACAGCTGCCACACAGACAGGATCCTTTGTGCATCTCATTGTTCCTTCCTTCTGACAGATTAATAGAAGGGTTAAATAAATGATGATGTCAAAAGGCCAAAAAGGCAAAATAGTGGCCCAATCATGGAGTGGAGAGAGTGGGAATAGCATGAAAAGTGACATAGCGTTGATGTAGCAGGAGTATGAGGAGGCCACGGAGTGGCAAGGTGGCATAATGTGGAGGTGGCAACAGCATGAGGAGGTCATAGCATTACCCACACTATTGGCCAGGTAGGACAGCTTTTCCAGAGCAAACCAAACTTGGACAGTTGTGGCCAAAAATCCAGTTTGGCTGTCCAGTGGATCTTTGATGACATGTGGCAGGGTGCACTCCATGTATGCCACCACCTGCTAATTCAGGTTCTGCTCTATGTCTAGCTGCTGATGAGTAGTTTCTTCACTATGCATGTGAAGAAAGCTGCTCATCAGCGACTCTAGGCTCAGGCTGCTGCTGATAGAGCTGATACTGCTTCTAATTCCCCCTTACCCCTCCAGAGCAGCCATGTCAGTGTAAGGTGAGCACCCAGGCTCACGTCACATATAAGCTTATTTTGGGGGAGGCCATTCTGCCACTGCAGCTGAAGAAGGGTGTGCTTGGCGAAGTATGAATGGCTGAAGTGCATGCAAAGTTTCCTGGTCACTTTCAGGATGTCTTGAAGGTACAGATGTCACGTGAAGGTACAGGGCCTGCCCCGGGCAACGTCAACTAAGAGTTGTGTCTCACGAACCCACTGACTCTTGGCTGGGGATGTCTGATGTGACTAGGGATGAAATGGATGACTGAATCAACAATTCTACAACCACTGGGTTGCTGGTCAAGACATGACCACTACCTGACTCTGGGAGCTCAGTCCTCTGTATTTGATCCCCGCTGCCACGCCCTCTTACTCTGCTGCAACCTGTGCCTGTGCCAGAAACATTTAGGCCTCTCTCCTGTGCATGGCATGTCATTTCTCTGTCTGACATGATATTTGATTAAAAGAGTAATTGAAAAGGAAATAAATACAGGGCAAAAAAACCTGTAATTTTCTACTTTCAAGAGAACAGCGAATAAGCCGCTTATTTGTTTTTCCACTAATAAACGCCTTCAAAAAGGCGTTATGACTAGAGATGAGCGAACACTAAAATGTTCGAGGTTCGAAATTCGATTCGAACAGCCGCTCAATGTTCGTGTGTTCGAACGGGTTTCGAACCCCATTATAGTCTATGGGGAACAGATACTCGTTAAGGGGGAAACCCAAATCCGTGTCTGGAGGGTCACCAAGTCCACTATGACACCCCAGGAAATGATGCCAACACCTCTGGAATGACACTGGGACAGCAGGGGAAGCATGTCTGGGGGCATCTAACACACCAAAGACCCTCTATTACCCCAACATCACAGCCTAACAACTACACACTTTACACACTCAATACCACCTCTCTGACAGTAGGAAAACACCTTGAAACATGTGTATTTGGCACTTGCAGTGAGGAGAGCTTGTCACCAGCAGTGAATTTGGCCCTTGTAGTAAGTTGAGGTTGGCACCAACATTTGTTTTGAAAATCAGGGTTGATTGAGCCTCTAACCAGCAGAGTTTGGGCAAATTCATGGTGGAGGGAGCCTCTAAACACCCCAGTTTGGGCAAATTCATGGTGGAGGGAGCCTCTAAAAACCCCAGTTTGGACCAATTCATGGTGGAGGGAGCCTCTAACCAGCCCAGTTTGGGCAAATTCATGGTGGAGGGAGCCTCTAAAAAACCCAGTTTAGACCAATTCATGGTGGAGGGAGCCTCTAACCAGCCCAGTTTGGGCAAATTCATGGTGGAGGGAGCCTCTAACCAGCCCAGTTTGGACCAATTAATGGTGGAGGGAGCCTCTAACCAGCCCAGTTTGGACCAATTAATGGTGGAGGGAGCCTCTAACCAGCCCAGTTTGGACCAATTAATGGTGGAGGGAGCCTCTAACCACCCCAGTTTGGACCAATTCATGGTGGAGGGAGCCTCTAAACAGCCAAGTTTGGACCAATTCATGGTGGAGGGAGCCTCTAAAAACCCCAGTTTGGACCAATTCGTGGTGGAGGGAGCCTCTAACCAGCCCAGTTTGGGCAAATTCATGGTGGAGGGAGCCTCTAAACAGGCCAGTTTGGGCAAATTCATGGTGGAGGGAGCCTCTAACCAGCCCAGTTTGGACCAATTAATGGTGGAGGGAGCCTCTAACCAGCCCAGTTTGGACCAATTCATGGTGGAGGGAGCCTCTAAACAGCCAAGTTTGGACCAATTCATGGTGGAGGGAGCCTCTAAAAACCCCAGTTTGGACCAATTCATGGTGGAGGGAGCCTCTAACCAGCCCAGTTTGGGCAAATTCATGGTGGAGGGAGCCTCTAAACAGGCCAGTTTGGGCAAATTCATGGTGGAGGGAGCCTCTAACCAGCCCAGTTTGGACCAATTAATGGTGGAGGGAGCCTCTAACCAGCCCAGTTTGGACCAATTAATGGTGGAGGGAGTCTCTAAACAGCCAAGTTTTGGGAAATTCATGGTGGAGGGAGCCTCTAAACAGCCCAGTTTGGGCAAATTCATGGTGGAGGGAGCCTCTAAAAAACCCAGTTTGGACCAATTCATGGTGGAGGGAGCCTCTAACCAGCCCAGTTTGGACCAATTAATGGTGGAGGGAGCCTCTAAACAGCCAAGTTTTGGGAAATTCATGGTGGAGGGAGCCTCTAACCAGCCCAGTTTGGACCAATTCATGGTGGAGGGAGCCTCTAAACAGCCCAGTTTGGGCAAATTCATGGTGGAGGGAGCCTCTAAAAAACCCAGTTTGGACCAATTCATGGTGGAGGGAGCCTCTAACCAGCCCAGTTTGGACCAATTAATGGTGGAGGGAGCCTCTAAACAGCCAAGTCTTGGGAAATTCATGGTGGAGGGAGCCTCTAACCAGCCCAGTTTGGACCAATTCATGGTGGAGGGAGCCTCTAAACAGCCCAGTTTGGGCAAATTCATGGTGGAGGGAGCCTCTAAAAAACCCAGTTTGGACCAATTCATGGTGGAGGGAGCCTCTAACCAGCCCAGTTTGGACCAATTAATGGTGGAGGGAGCCTCTAAACAGCCACGTTTTGGGAAATTCATGGTGGAGGGAGCCTCTAACCAGCCCAGTTTGGACCAATTCATGGTGGAGGGAGCCTCTAAACAGCCCAGTTTGGGCAAATTCATGGTGGAGGGAGCCTCTAAAAAACCCAGTTTGGACCAATTCATGGTGGAGGGAGCCTCTAACCAGCCCAGTTTGGACCAATTAATGGTGGAGGGAGCCTCTAAACAGCCAAGTTTGGACCAATTCATGGTGGAGGGAGCCTCTAAAAACCCCAGTTTGGACCAATTCATGGTGGAGGGAGCCTCTAACCAGCCCAGTTTGGGCAAATTCATGGTGGAGGGAGCCTCTAAACAGCCCAGTTTGGGCAAATTCATGGTGGAGGGAGCCTCTAACCAGCCCAGTTTGGACCAATTAATGGTGGAGGGAGCCTCTAACCAGCCCAGTTTGGACCAATTAATGGTGGAGGGAGCCTCTAACCAGCCCAGTTTGGACCAATTAATGGTGGAGGGAGCCTCTAAACAGCCAAGTTTTGGGAAATTCATGGTGGAGGGAGCCTCTAACCAGCCCAGTTTGGACCAATTCATAGTGGAGGGAGCCTCTAAACAGCCCAGTTTGGGCAAATTCATGGTGGAGGGAGCCTCTAAAAAACCCAGTTTGGACCAATTCATGGTGGAGGGAGCCTCTAACCAGCCCAGTTTGGACCAATTAATGGTGGAGGGAGCCTCTAAACAGCCAAGTTTGGACCAATTCATGGTGGAGGGAGCCTCTAAAAACCCCAGTTTGGACCAATTCATGGTGGAGGGAGCCTCTAAAAAACCCAGTTTGGACCAATTCATGGTGGAGGGAGCCTCTAAACAGCCCAGTTTGGGCAAATTCATGGTGGAGGGAGCCTCTAACCAGCCCAGTTTGGACCAATTCATGGTGGAGGGAGCCTCTAACCAGCCCAGTTTGGACCAATTAATGGTGGAGGGAGCCTCTAAACAGCCAAGTTTTGGGAAATTCATGGTGGAGGGAGCCTCTAACCAGCCCAGTTTGGACCAATTCATGGTGGAGGGAGCCTCTAAACAGCCAAGTTTTGGGAAATTCATGGTGGAGGGAGCCTCTAACCAGCCCAGTTTGGACCAATTAATGGTGGAGGGAGCCGCTAAACAGCCCAGTTTGGGCAAATTCATGGTGGAGGGAGCCTCTAAACAGCCCAGTTTGGACCAATTCATGGTGGAGGGAGCCTCTAAAAAACCCAGTTTGGACCAATTCATGGTGGAGGGAGCCTCTAAACAGCCCAGTTTGGGCAAATTCATGGTGGAGGGAGCCTCTAAAAAACCCAGTTTAGACCAATTCATGGTGGAGGGAGCCTCTAACCAGCCCAGTTTGGACCAATTAATGGTGGAGGGAGCCTCTAACCAGCCCAGTTTGGACCAATTCATGGTGGAGGGAGCCTCTAAACAGCCAAGTTTGGACCAATTCATGGTGGAGGGAGCCTCTAAAAACCCCAGTTTGGACCAATTCATGGTGGAGGGAGCCTCTAACCAGCCCAGTTTGGGCAAATTCATGGTGGAGGGAGCCTCTAAACAGGCCAGTTTGGGCAAATTCATGGTGGAGGGAGCCTCTAACCAGCCCAGTTTGGACCAATTAATGGTGGAGGGAGCCTCTAACCAGCCCAGTTTGGACCAATTAATGGTGGAGGGAGCCTCTAAACAGCCAAGTTTTGGGAAATTCATGGTGGAGGGAGCCTCTAACCAGCCCAGTTTGGACCAATTCATGGTGGAGGGAGCCTCTAAACAGCCCAGTTTGGGCAAATTCATGGTGGAGGGAGCCTCTAAAAAACCCAGTTTGGACCAATTCATGGTGGAGGGAGCCTCTAACCAGCCCAGTTTGGACCAATTAATGGTGGAGGGAGCCTCTAAACAGCCAAGTCTTGGGAAATTCATGGTGGAGGGAGCCTCTAACCAGCCCAGTTTGGACCAATTCATGGTGGAGGGAGCCTCTAAACAGCCCAGTTTGGGCAAATTCATGGTGGAGGGAGCCTCTAAAAAACCCAGTTTGGACCAATTCATGGTGGAGGGAGCCTCTAACCAGCCCAGTTTGGACCAATTAATGGTGGAGGGAGCCTCTAAACAGCCAAGTTTTGGGAAATTCATGGTGGAGGGAGCCTCTAACCAGCCCAGTTTGGACCAATTCATGGTGGAGGGAGCCTCTAAACAGCCCAGTTTGGGCAAATTCATGGTGGAGGGAGCCTCTAAAAAACCCAGTTTGGACCAATTCATGGTGGAGGGAGCCTCTAACCAGCCCAGTTTGGACCAATTAATGGTGGAGGGAGCCTCTAAACAGCCAAGTTTGGACCAATTCATGGTGGAGGGAGCCTCTAAAAACCCCAGTTTGGACCAATTCATGGTGGAGGGAGCCTCTAACCAGCCCAGTTTGGGCAAATTCATGGTGGAGGGAGCCTCTAAACAGCCCAGTTTGGGCAAATTCATGGTGGAGGGAGCCTCTAACCAGCCCAGTTTGGACCAATTAATGGTGGAGGGAGCCTCTAACCAGCCCAGTTTGGACCAATTAATGGTGGAGGGAGCCTCTAACCAGCCCAGTTTGGACCAATTAATGGTGGAGGGAGCCTCTAAACAGCCAAGTTTTGGGAAATTCATGGTGGAGGGAGCCTCTAACCAGCCCAGTTTGGACCAATTCATAGTGGAGGGAGCCTCTAAACAGCCCAGTTTGGGCAAATTCATGGTGGAGGGAGCCTCTAAAAAACCCAGTTTGGACCAATTCATGGTGGAGGGAGCCTCTAACCAGCCCAGTTTGGACCAATTAATGGTGGAGGGAGCCTCTAAACAGCCAAGTTTGGACCAATTCATGGTGGAGGGAGCCTCTAAAAACCCCAGTTTGGACCAATTCATGGTGGAGGGAGCCTCTAAAAAACCCAGTTTGGACCAATTCATGGTGGAGGGAGCCTCTAAACAGCCCAGTTTGGGCAAATTCATGGTGGAGGGAGCCTCTAACCAGCCCAGTTTGGACCAATTCATGGTGGAGGGAGCCTCTAACCAGCCCAGTTTGGACCAATTAATGGTGGAGGGAGCCTCTAAACAGCCAAGTTTTGGGAAATTCATGGTGGAGGGAGCCTCTAACCAGCCCAGTTTGGACCAATTCATGGTGGAGGGAGCCTCTAAACAGCCAAGTTTTGGGAAATTCATGGTGGAGGGAGCCTCTAACCAGCCAAGTTTGGACCAATTAATGGTGGAGGGAGCCGCTAAACAGCCCAGTTTGGGCAAATTCATGGTGGAGGGAGCCTCTAAACAGCCCAGTTTGGACCAATTCATGGTGGAGGGAGCCTCTAAAAAACCCAGTTTGGACCAATTCATGGTGGAGGGAGCCTCTAAACAGCCCAGTTTGGGCAAATTCATGGTGGAGGGAGCCTCTAACCAGCAGAGTTGTGGGAAAGCAGGGTGGAGGGAGCCTCTAACCAGCAGAGTTGGTGGAAATCAGGGTGGAGAGAGCCTCTAACCAGCAGAGTTGGGGGAAATCATGTTGGAGGGAGCCTAGTATTAGCAGAATTGTGCAATGCTTATGGTGGATGAGTATGAGGATGCGGAGGAATTGGAGAGGTTGAGTACAGACATGGAGTTTCATGTTGGGGTGCTTTACACAGGTGGGCACAAAAATGAAGGCTCTATCGAGTGGTGGTTCATTTTTATCAAAGTGAGCCGGTCGGCACTCTCAGCTGACAGACGGGTGCGCTTGTCAGTGATGATGCCACCGGCTGCACTGAACACCCTCTCAGATAGGACGCTGGCGGCAGGACAGGACAGCACCTCCAAGGCATATAGGGCAAGTTCAAGCCACAGGTCCAACTTCGACACCCAATACGTGTAGGGCGCAGAGGGGTCGGAGAGGACAGGGCTGTGGTCGGAAAGGTATTCCCGCAACATGCGCCTATACTTCTCACGCCTGGTGACACTAGGACCCTCCGTGGCGGCACTTTGGCGAGGGGGTGCCATCAAGGTGTCCCAGACCTTAGACAGTGTGCCCCTCGTTTGTGTGGACCGGTGAGAACTTGGTTGCCTACTGGAGGAACTGCCCTCCCTGCCGCCAACGTCACATGCTGGAAACATCTCCATCATATTCTGCACCAATTGCCTGTGGCAAGCATTGATGCGATTGGCCCTCCCCTCTACCGGAATAAAAGACGAGATGTTGTTTTTATACCGGGGGTCAAGGATAGCAAAGATCCAGTACTGGTTGTCCTCCATGATTTTGACAATACGCTTGTCGGTTGTAAAGCACCCCAACATGAACTCAGCCATGTCTGCCACAGTGTTAGTTGGCATGACTCCTCTGGCCCCACCGGAAAGTTCAATCTCCATTTCCTCCTCATCCTCCATGTCTACCCATCCGCGCTGCAACAATGGGACGATTCGAAGTTGCCCGGAAGCCTCCTGTATCACCATCACATCATCGGACAACTCTTCTTCCTCCTCCTCCTCCTCCTCCTCCTCCATTAAACGCAGTGAAGCGGACAGATGTGTGGACCTACTCTCCAGCTGTGACGGATCGGATGCTATCCCTAACTCCTCTGTGTGATCTGAGTTATCCCTGATGTCAATCAGGGATTCTCTCAGAACACACAAGAGCGGGATTGTAAGGCTCACCATCGCATCCTCAGAGCTCACCCTCCTTGTGGACTCCTCAAAGACCCGTAGGATGTCACAAAGGTCTCTCATCCATGGCCACTCATGGATGTGAAACTGAGGCAGCTGACTTTGTGGCACCCTAGGGTTTTGTAGCTGGTATTCCATCAAAGGTCTCTGCTGCTCAACCACTCTATTCAACATCTGAAACGTTGAGTTCCAGCGTGTGGGGACGTCGCACAAAAGCCGGTGTTGTGGCACATGCAGGCGTTGCTGGAGAGATTTTAAGCTAGCAGCGGCTACTGTCGACTTGCGAAAGTGGGCGCACATGCGCCGCACTTTCACCAGTAGCTCTGGAACATTGGGGTAGCTCTTTAGGAAACGTTGCACCACTAGGTTGAAGACGTGGGCCAGGCATGGAACATGTTGGAGTCCGGCAAGCTCCAGAGCTGCTACCAGGTTCCGGCCGTTATCACAAACGACCATGCCTGGGCCCAGGTGCAGCGGCTCAAACCATATTGCCGTCTCATCGAGGAGGGCATCCCTCACCTCGGAGGCAGTGTGCTGTCTGTCCCCCAAGCTGATCAGCTTCAGCACAGCCTGCTGACGTCTACCAACGCCAGTGCTGCAACGTTTCCAACTCGTAGCTGGGGTCAATCTAACAGCGGAGGAGGAGGCGGTGGCGGAGGAGGAGGCGGTGGCGGAGGAGGAGGCGGTAGAGGAGGAGGAGGAGGGGGGTGTTCTTCTCGTGTCCCTGCCAGGAATGTTAGGCGGGGAGACGAGGTACACCGGGCCAGTTTGGGAAGCAGTCCCAGCCTCAACTACATTCACCCAGTGTGCCGTCAGTGAAATGTAGCGTCCCTGTCCGCATGCACTTGTCCACGCGTCGGTGGTCAAGTGGACCTTTGTGCAAAGCGCGGAACTAAGGGCCCGCCTGATGTTGAGTGACACGTGCTGGTGCAAGGCGGGGACGGCACACCGGGAGAAGTAGTGACGGCTAGGGACGGCATAGCGAGGTGCCGCAGTTGCCATCAGGTCCAGGAAGGCGGGAGTTTCAACAAGCCGGAACGCCAACATCTCCTGGGCCAGCAGTTTAGCGATGTTGGCGTTCAAGGCTTGCGCGTGTGGGTGGTTAGCAGTGTATTTCTGCCGCCGCTCCAATGTCTGAGAGATGGTGGGTTGTTGTAAAGAAACGCCTGATGGTGCCTTTGATGGTGCAGGAGAAGGAGATAAGACAGGACCAGGGGAGGATGAGGTAGAAGTCAACAAAGTGGCGGAGGCAGATGAAGTGGTGTCCTGGCTCGTCCTCTGGAGTGCATCGCCAGCACAGTCAGCAGTGGCAGTGGCAGAGGCAGAGGCAGTGGCAGAGGCAGTGGCAGTGGCGTGAACGGCAGGCGGCCTTTGTCCTGTCGTTGCTGCCTGCCACTGATTCCAGTGCTTGGATTCCAAATGACGGCGCATTGAAGTGGTGGACAGGTTGCTCTTCTCAGAGCCCCTAATCAATTTCGAGAGGCAAATTGTGCAGACAACACTATATCTGTCCTCGGCGCATTCCTTGAAAAAACTCCACACCTTCGAGAAACGTGCCCTCGAGGTGGGAGTTTTTCGGGGCTGGGTACGAACTGGAACATCTTGGGAGATTCCGGGTGTGGCCTGGCTTCGCCTAAGCTGCTGACCTCTGCCTCTGCCTCTAGCTACCCTTTTTGGTGCTGCACCTGCCTCAACATCCACACTACTTTCCCCGCTTGACATCCCCCCTGTCCAGGTCGAGTCAGTGTCCTCATCATCCACCACTTCCTCTTCCAACTCCTGTCTCATCTCCTCCTCCCGCACAATGCGCCGGTCAACTGGATGCCCTGACGGCAACTGCGTCACATCATCGTCGATGAGGGTGGGTTGCTGGTCATCCACCACCAAATCGAACGGAGATGGAGGAGACTCTAGTGTTTGAGCATCTGGACACAGATGCTCCTCTGTTAGGTTCGTGGAATCGTGACGTGGAGAGGCAGGTTGAGGGACAATGAAAGGAGTGGAGAACAGCTCTGGGGAGCAGGGACAGTTTGGGTTATTGTTCTGTAAAGCTTCGGAATTTTGGGAGGAAGGAAGACAAGACTGTTGGGTAATAGGAGGAGAGGAGGCAGAGTCTGACTGGCTGCTGGACAATGTGCTGTAAGCGTTCTCTGACAGCCATTGCAAGACCTGTTCCTGGTTCGCGGGCCTACTAAGGTTTGTACCCTGCAGTTTAGTTAATGTGGCAAGCAACCCTGGCACTGTGGAGTGGCGCAATGCTTGCTGCCCCACAGGAGTAGGCACGGGACGCCCTGTGGCTTCACTGCTACCTTGCTCCCCAGAACCATTCCCCCGACCTCGCCCACGGCCTCGTCCACGTCCCTTTCCGGGAGCCTTGCGCATTTTGAATTCCTAGTTAGAAATTGGCACTGTATACCAGTAGTAAAAATTGTGGGTGCACGTAACCCCAATATATTCTTTGAATTCCCAGTCAGAAACTGGCACTATATGGCAGTAGCAAGAAATGAGGGTATTTGTATTCCCAATATACTCTTTGAATTCCCAGTCAGACAATGGCACTGTATACCAGTAGTAAAAATTGTGGGTGCACGTAACCCCAATATATTCTTTGAATTCCCAGTCAGAAACTGGCACTATATGGCAGTAGCAAGAAATGAGGGTATTTGTATTCCCAATATACTCTTTGAATTCCCAGTCAGACAATGGCACTGTATACCAGTAGTAAAAATTGTGGGTGCACGTAACCCCAATATATTCTTTGAATTCCCAGTCAGACACTGGCACTATATGGCAGTAGCAAGAAATGAGGGTATTTGTATTCCCAATATACTCTTTGAATTCCCAGTCAGACAATGGCACTGTATACCAGTAGTAAAAATTGTGGGTGCACGTAACCCCAATATATTCTTTGAATTCCCAGTCAGACACTGGCACTATATGGCAGTAGCAAGAAATGAGGGTATTTGTATTCCCAATATACTCTTTGAATTCCCAGTCAGACAATGGCACTGTATACCAGTAGTAAAAATTGTGGGTGCACGTAACCCCAATATATTCTTTGAATTCCCAGTCAGAAACTGGCACTATATGGCAGTAGCAAGAAATGAGGGTATTTGTATTCCCAATATACTCTTTGAATTCCCAGTCAGACAATGGCACTGTATACCAGTAGTAAAAATTGTGGGTGCACGTAACCCCAATATATTCTTTGAATTACCAGTCAGAAACTGGCACTATATGGCAGTAGCAAGAAATGAGGGTATTTATAACCCCAATATATTCTTTGAATTCCCAGTCAGACAATGGCACTGTATACCAGTAGTAAAAATTGTGGGTGCACGTAACCCCAATATATTCTTTGAATTCCCAGTCAGACACTGGCACTATATGGCAGTAGCAAGAAATGAGGGTATTTGTATTCCCAATATACTCTTTGAATTCCCAGTCAGACAATGGCACTGTATACCAGTAGTAAAAATTGTGGGTGCACGTAACCCCAATATATTCTTTGAATTACCAGTCAGAAACTGGCACTATATGGCAGTAGCAAGAAATGAGGGTATTTATAACCCCAATATACTCTTTGAATTCCCAGTCAGACAATGGCACTGTATACCAGTAGTAAAAATTGTGGGTGCACGTAACCCCAATATATTCTTTGAATTCCCAGTCAGACACTGGCACTATATGGCAGTAGCAAGAAATGAGGGTATTTGTATTCCCAATATACTCTTTGAATTCCCAGTCAGACAATGGCACTGTATACCAGTAGTAAAAATTGTGGGTGCACGTAACCCCAATATATTCTTTGAATTCCCAGTCAGAAACTGGCACTATATGGCAGTAGCAAGAAATGAGGGTATTTGTATTCCCAATATACTCTTTGAATTCCCAGTCAGACAATGGCACTGTATACCAGTAGTAAAAATTGTGGGTGCACGTAACCCCAATATATTCTTTGAATTCCCAGTCAGAAACTGGCACTATATGGCAGTAGCAAGAAATGAGGGTATTTGTATTCCCAATATACTCTTTGAATTCCCAGTCAGACAATGGCACTGTATACCAGTAGTAAAAATTGTGGGTGCACGTAACCCCAATATATTCTTTGAATTACCAGTCAGAAACTGGCACTATATGGCAGTAGCAAGAAATGAGGGTATTTGTATTCCCAATATACTCTTTGAATTCCCAGTCAGACAATGGCACTGTATACCAGTAGTAAAAATTGTGGGTGCACGTAACCCCAATATATTCTTTGAATTCCCAGTCAGAAACTGGCACTATATGGCAGTAGCAAGAAATGAGGGTATTTGTATTCCCAATATACTCTTTGAATTCCCAGTCAGACAATGGCACTGTATACCAGTAGTAAAAATTGTGGGTGCACGTAACCCCAATATATTCTTTGAATTCCCAGTCAGACACTGGCACTATATGGCAGTAGCAAGAAATGAGGGTATTTGTATTCCCAATATACTCTTTGAATTCCCAGTCAGACAATGGCACTGTATACCAGTAGTAAAAATTGTGGGTGCACGTAACCCCAATATATTCTTTGAATTACCAGTCAGAAACTGGCACTATATGGCAGTAGCAAGAAATGAGGGTATTTATAACCCCAATATATTCTTTGAATTCCCAGTCAGACAATGGCACTGTATACCAGTAGTAAAAATTGTGGGTGCACGTAACCCCAATATATTCTTTGAATTCCCAGTCAGACACTGGCACTATATGGCAGTAGCAAGAAATGAGGGTATTTGTATTCCCAATATACTCTTTGAATTCCCAGTCAGACAATGGCACTGTATACCAGTAGTAAAAATTGTGGGTGCACGTAACCCCAATATATTCTTTGAATTACCAGTCAGAAACTGGCACTATATGGCAGTAGCAAGAAATGAGGGTATTTATAACCCCAATATATTCTTTGAATTCCCAGTCAGACAATGGCACTGTATACCAGTAGTAAAAATTGTGGGTGCACGTAACCCCAATATATTCTTTGAATTCCCAGTCAGACACTGGCACTATATGGCAGTAGCAAGAAATGAGGGTATTTGTATTCCCAATATATTCTTTGAATTCCCAGTCAGACAATGGCACTGTATACCAGTAGTAAAAATTGTGGGTGCACGTAACCCCAATATATTCTTTGAATTCCCAGTCAGACACTGGCACTATATGGCAGTAGCAAGAAATGAGGGTATTTGTATTCCCAATATATTCTTTGAATTCCCAGTCAGACAATGGCACTGTATACCAGTAGTAAAAATTGTGGGTGTATATAGCCCCAATTCTATTGCTAGGGGACTTGCAGGGTATTTCTGGGGTGAAGGTGGGGGGGCACACCGTTGGAACGGGTATCGGGGTATATATCGGGTATACGGGAATACACTGACAGTGTATTCCATTCAGGATCCTGGGAAAGCTGGGTTGCGGCGATTGAGCCCGTCAGTGCCACGTTACACTGACAAGCTTCTCCCTGGAATTTAGCTCTTATAAGAGCTGTTGGTTGTCTTCTCCTTCCTATCCTAGCCTGTCCCTGCCTACCCAGAATCTAAGCCCTAGCTAGCTGGACGGAAACCTCCGTCCTCGGTGAATTGCAAGCTCAGAATGACGCGAAGCTGGGCGTCGCTGTTCTTTTAAATTAGAGGTCACATGTTTTCGGCAGCCAATGGGTTTTGCCTACTTTTTTCAACGTCACCGGTGTCGTAGTTCCTGTCCCACCTACCCTGCGCTGTTATTGGAGCAAAAAAGGCGCCAGGGAAGGTGGGAGGGGAATCGAGTAATGGCGCACTTTACCACGCGGTGTTCGATTCGATTCGAACATGCCGAACAGCCTAATATCCGATCGAACATGAGTTCGATAGAACACTGTTCGCTCATCTCTAGTTATGACTAGAGATGAGCGAACAGTGTTCTATCGAACACATGTTCGATCGGATATCAGGCTGTTCGATGTGTTCGATTCGAATCGAACATCACGTGGCAAACTCAAAAAAAATTTGATTCCCCTCCCACCTTCCCTGGCGCTTTTTTTGCACCAATAACAGCGCAGGGGAGGTGGGACAGGAACTACGACACCGGAGGCATCGAAAAAAATCGGAAAAAGTCATTGGCTGCCGAAATCAGGTGACCTCCATTTTAGACGAATAGTGGATTTCAAATCCGGGTCATATGAGAATGTGAACTTTGTGACTAAGAGACAGGGATAGCTGTACAGGCAGGGATAGCTAGGGATAACCTTTATTTAGGTAGGAATGTTATTAAAAATAACTTTTTGGGGCTCTATCGGGTGTGTAATTGTGATTTTTGTGACATAAACTTTTTCCAATAGGAATGCATTGGACAGCGCTAATTGGCCAGAGTACGGAACTCGACCAATCAGCGCTGGCTCTGCTGGAGGAGGCGGAGTCTAAGATCGCTCCACACCAGTCTCCATTCAGGTCCGACCTTAGACTCCGCCTCCACCGGCAGAGCCAGCGCTGATTGGCCGAAGGCTGGCCAATGCATTCCTATGCGAATGCAGAGACTTAGCAGTGCTGAGCCAGTTCTGCTCAACTACACCGTGTGCCGGTCAGCCCATATGACATAGCAGAGCCGAGTGTGCACATCAGATGTAGCAGAGCCGAGGGTGCACTAGAACCCCTGTACAAACTCAGCTCACGCTAATAGAATGCATTGGCCAGCGCTGATTGGCCAATGCATTCTATTAGCCCGATGAAGTAGAGCTGAATGTGTGTGCTTAGCACACTCGCACACTTAGCACACTCGGCTCTGCTATATCAGATGGGCTGACCGGCACAAGGTGTAGTTGAGCAGAACTGGCTCAGCACTGCTAAGTCTCTGCATTCGCATAGGAATGCATTGGCCAGCCTTCGGCCAATCAGCGCTGGCTCTGCCGGAGGAGGCGGAGTCTAAGGTCGGACCTGAATGGAGACTGGTGTGGAGCGATCTTAGACTCCGCCTCCTCCAGCAGAGCCAGCGCTGATTGGTCGAATTCCGTACTCTGGCCAATCACCGCTGGCCAATGCATTCTATTAGCCCGATGAAGTAGAGCTGAATGTGTGTGCTTAGCACACACATTCAGCTCTACTTCATCGGGCTAATAGAATGCATTGGCCAATCAGCGCTGGCCAATGCATTCTATTAGAGTGAGCTGAGTTTGTACAGGGGTTCTAGTGCACCCTCGGCTCTGCTACATCTGATGTAGCAGAGCCGAGTGTGCACACTCGGCTCTGCTATGTCAGATGGGCTGACCGGCACACGGTGTAGTTGAGCAGAACTGGCTCAGCACTGCTAAGTCTCTGCATTCGCATAGGAATGCATTGGCCAGCCTTCGGCCAATCAGCGCTGGCTCTGCCGGAGAAGGCGGAGTCTAAGGTCGGACCTGAATGGAGACTGGTGTGGAGCGATCTTAGACTCCGCCTCCTCCAGCAGAGCCAGCGCTGATTGGTCGAATTCCGTACTCTGGCCAATCAGCGCTGTCCAATGCATTCCTATGGGGAAAAGTTAGCTTGCGAAAATCGCAAGCTGACAGGGATTTCCATGAAATAAAGTGACTTTTATGCCCCCAGACATGCTTCCCCTGCTGTCCCAGTGTCATTCCAGGGTGTTGGTATCATTTCCTGGGGTGTCATAGTGGACTTGGTGACCCTCCAGACACGGATTTGGGTTTCCCCCTTAACAAGTATATGTTCTCCATAGACCATAATGGGGTTCGAAACCCGTTCGAACACTCAAACAGTGAGCGGCTGTTCGAATCGAATTTCGAACCTCGAACATTTTAGTGTTCGCTCATCTCTAGTTATGACAAATAACTGGGGATACAAATTATGTTTTTTTTACCACTACTGTCCTGCAAATTGATAACAGATAACTACGGAGATTACTGGCTAAGAGACTGATGGAGGAGCAACAAAACAGAAACCCTAGTCATGGATTTGGGATATGTCAGGACCATGGTCCTGGAACGGCTAGGATCATAATCAAAATACAAAGATTAGAGTTCAGGAGTAGACAGAGTCACACCACGTTATAGATCTTGGCAGTCAGCACTCAGCAAAGGATCCATGATGCACAGGATCAAGCACTGATTTCAGAGTTCATCTGTGGTTTTGGGGTATGCAAGCAGGTTACAAAATATTAAGACAGGTTTTAGAGTACCTCAGATTCAGACATGATACAGACTCATAAAAACAGTGTATACCTTAGATTTTGGAGTGAACCTGATCTAGCAGGTCTCAGAGTGCAAAGAAATCAGGCAGGACTGAAACCAAGATGTAGAAACCAAATATGAAAAAATGACTTACAGACCCAGGTCCAAATATCAGGAACAGGATAATCCAGGAATTTTGCTGTGTACATGAGACTTCATGAAGAACTTTCTTTTTTTTATAGTAATACATTATTATCTGAAGCAATAATTTATGTACTTTTTTTCTTCCACAGCTTAAGCACTGAATATTACAACTATGTTGAAACACCTTAAGATTCTCACTTTTGTGCTGTGTGTGGCAGCAATAAGTTTCTTCACCAAAATTGTCTTGAATCAAAACAGCTCCTACATTTTAAAGTTCCTTGTTTCTAAAGGTATTTTGTCAATCACAGAAAAAGATTATTACCAAATGTTCAAATCAGAAAAAATAACTTCCTATAATATAAGTCCAAGTGATGTTCTTCAACAAGGAAATGGTATCTTTTTTGTGGAAACCACGGATAGGATGGAGGAACCACCCTTGGTTTTGTGCTCAATTGAATCAGCGGCTCGGCTATATCCAGACAGACCAGTGGTCTTCTTCATGAAAGGACTAGATGACATTGTCAATGTGGATGATGAGAAGAAAGCCCGCGAACGTTTCCCAACTCTCTCATTTTATAAGAATATCTACATTTTCCCATTGCGAATGGAGAAGGTATTCGCTGACACCCCACTTCTTGCTTGGTATGAAAAGGTAATGGTTGGAAATCACATGAAGAGTTCTATTTTATACATAATATAATAATAATATAGTAAGCGACTAAATGAGAAATATGTCTAAGTCTTGTAAAAATTATATTACATTAATTTCAAGCTTTTAATTTTTAACAACCGTATAGGAACCAGTGGAAAGAAATAACCCTGCTTTAAAATACTAGTTAACCATAATTGGGATAATTCTTTCCTGACCTCTGCTGGCAGATACACAGACTTGTCATGCCCTCTTGTTGAGAGAGGCAAAAAGTGTTTCACATGCATAATAGTTGTGATGCTGAAGTAAAAATAAAGTAAAACAGAATTTCGTCACTTTAAATTATTAAATGTCCCCCGATATTGTGTTGACTTTTGACACAGCAGACTCTCATTGCTTGCTATAATTTAACATTTTTATACCCAAATTGTTTTCTATTGTAAATTCACCCAATAAAGATCCACTTATGGTAATTATACAGATATGTAGATTTTCCCCAAGCTCAAATTTGGATAAAGGCTTTAATTTTTTTTATACAACCAATTTAACCTTTTAAAGACACAGTTTAACCGTAGTAATTTCTTATTTTGCCACATTCCGAGGGAATAATGTTTTGTAATTTTTCTGTCAATGTTAGTTTATGAGGACAGTACCAGATGAGTTGTATTTGTGAATGGCACCACCTATTGATGCTTATAACATAATGACTATATTTTATTAATTTTTGGGAGGCATTGTTTTCTTTGCACTTTGCAGTTTCGTACTAACACATAGCATAGGTAAAGTTAGCTTTATTCTTTCAGTCAGTGTACTTAGAATGATATCAATCAATTCCTCAGAGTTTTCTAGATCTCTACCTGCTGTCATTTATTCTGTTACTTCTAGTGGATAAAAGTCTGACCGGTGGCTCAGTGGTTAGCGCTGCAGCCTTGCAGTGCTGGAGTCCTGGTGTTCAAATCCCGCCAAGAGCAAAAAAACATCTGCAAGGAGTTTGTATGTTCTCCCTGTGTTTGCATGGATTTCCATCCCATATTTCAAAGACATACTGATAGGGGAAAAATGCACATTGTGAGCTCTATGTGGGGCTCACAATCTACATAAAAAAAAAAAAAAAAAAAAAAAAAAAAAGTCTGACCATGGTGATGTGATAGCTAGTCCATGGTCATGTGATGGACACACAGGTGCACAGCTTGTTACCAGGTAGAGGTTTGATTACTGTACTGTGTTAACAAGCAGCACCTGGGTGGTTATTAGAGATGAGCGAACAGTGTTCTATCGAACTCATGTTCGATCGGATATTAGGCTGTTTGGCATGTTCGAATCGAATCGAACACCGCGTGGTAAAGTGCGCCATTACAAGAACGGTAGCGGTCTACATAGACCACCATTGTGAGGGGGCAGATTATGACGTGGATTCCGCACCAAAATCTGCCCCCTCTTGCCCAGTGTGAACGAGGCCTAAAATACCTCTTTACTTTCAGATGTTTGCACAGGTTCTATCTACTTTTATGGAATGGACTGTATTACGCTCCACTCCAGTAGGTCCGCCTCAGCAAAAAAAAAAACCAAAAAAAAAACAAAAAAAAACAATTGCACATGGTTTGCTCCAAAAGGAGCCCACTGAGCCTCTGTCATTCAGGGGCCCACAAAAACCTGGAACCAGCCCTATATGTATATAGTGGATTCTATCATCTGTAAGGGCATTGTCTATCTCTGGAGAGACCTGAAAATGGCTGTCCACCAATGTTCACCATCGAACCTGATGGAACTGGAGAGGATCTGCAAGGAAGAATGACAGAGAATCCCCAAATCCAGATGTGAAAAACGTGTTGCATCATCCCAAGAAGACTCACAGCTATACTAGTTCAAAAGGGTGCAAATACTCAATACTGAGCAAAGGGTCTGAATACTTATGACCATGTGGTAGTTCAGTTTTTCTTTTTTAGTACATTTTCAAAAATATCTACATTTCAGGGGGGGGTTCTGTCAAGATGGGGTGCTGAGTAGAGATGAGCGAACAGTGTTCTATCGAACTCATGTTCGATCGGATATTAGGCTGTTCGGCATGTTCGAATCGAATCGAACACCGCGTGGTAAAGTGCGCCATTACTCGATTCCCCTCCCACCTTCCCTGGCGCCTTTTTTGCTCCAATAACAGCGCAGGGTAGGTGGGACAGGAACTACGACACCGGTGACGTTGAAAAAAGTAGGAAAAACCCATTGGCTGCCGAAAACATGTGACCTCTAATTTAAAAGAACAGCGCCGCCCAGGTTCGCGTCATTCTGAGCTTGCAATTCACCGGGGATGGAGGTTTCCGTCCATTTAGCTAGGGCTTAGATTCTGGGTAGGCAGGGACAGGCTAGGATAGGAAGGAGAAGACAACCACAACAGCTCTTGTAAGAGCTAAATTCCAGGGAGAAGCTTGTCAGTGTAACGTGGCACTGACGGGCTCAATCGCCGCAACCCAGCTTTCCCAGCATCCTGAATGGAATACACTGACAGTGTATTCCCGTATACCCCATATATACACCCCAAATCCCCGTTCCAACGGTGTGCCCCCCCCCCACCTTCACCCCAGAAATACCCTGCAAGTCCCCTAGCAATAGAATTGGGGCTATATACACCCACTATTTTTGCTACTGCCATATAGTACCATTGTCTGACTGGGAATTCAAAGAATATATTGGGGTTACATATAACCTCAATTCCAGGGAGAAGCTTGTCAGTGTAACGTGGCACTGACGGGCTCAATCGCCGCAACCCAGCTTTCCCAGCATCCTGAATGGAATACACTGACAGTGTATTCCCGTATACCCCATATATACACCCCAAATCCCTGTTCCAACGGTGTGCCTACCCCACCTTCACCCCAGAAATACCCTGCAAGTCCCCTAGCAATAGAATTGGGGCTATATACACCCACTATTTTTGCTACTGCCATATAGTGCTATTGTCTGACTGGGAATTCAAAGAATATATTGGGGTTACATATAACTTCAATTCCAGGGAGAAGCTTGTCAGTGTAACGTGGCACTGACGGGCTCAATCGCCGCAACCCAGCTTTCCCAGCATCCTGAATGGAATACACTGACAGTGTATTCCCGTATACCCCATATATACACCCCAAATCCCCATTCCAACGGTGTGCCCCCCCACCTTCACCCCAGAAATACCCTGCAAGTCCCCTAGCAATAGAATTGGGGTTATATACACCCACTATTTTTGCTACTGCCATATAGTGCCATTGTCTGACTGGGAATTCAAAGAATATATTGGGTTTACAAATACCCTCATTTCTTGCTACTGCTATATAGTGCCATTGTCTGACTGGGAATTCCAAGAATATATTGGGGTTACAAATACCCTCATTTCTTGCTACTGCTATATAGTGCCATTGTCTGACTGGGAATTCAAAGAATATATTGGGTTTACAAATACCCTCATTTCTTGCTACTGCCATATAGTGCCAGTTTCTGACTGGGAATTCAAAGAATATATTGGGGTTACAAATACCTTCAAGTCCTGCCACTGCCATATAGTGCCATTGTCTGACTGGGAATGCAAAGAATATATTGGGGTTACAAATACCTTCAAGTCCTGCCACTGCCATATAGTGCCAGTTTCTCACTGGGAATTCAAAGAATATATTGGGGTTATAAATACCTTCAAGTCCTGCCACTGCCATATAGTGCCATTGTCTGACTGGGAATTCAAAGAATATATTGGGGTTACGTGCACCCACAATTTTTGCTACTGGTATATAGTGCCAGTTTCTGAGTGGAAATTCCCCAAATAATTTGGGGATTCATTCACCCTACATCTCAGGCTCTTGCCATATTCACCCAGGTTGTCAGTGCTGCACCAGCTCGTTCCCAGACAGCTCGGCCCGAAAAACACATTACCTATATAGAGGATTTGGACAATGAAGACAACATGTTCTAAATCTAATGTCTGCACCTTCTCCAGAATTAAAATACAGGCAGCGTTTAACTTTCAAATAGCACTGCACAAAGGAAGATCTTATCAGCTTGTCTCATGACATGCTACTAAAAAGTGTCATTTGTGTATCTTAATGTAAATATAGCTGTATAAGCTTTTTGGGTTTTAGGCACTGCCAAGTTATTTATTACCACCCGCTCCCTTATAATGATGATGACGCCAAAGTCGCTGTGGGTGTTCAGAGCTCACAGCTTTGGTTGACATTTGTCTTGCTCTCTGTCGGTACCAGCTGTCTTTTTGGATACCGTAAAGTTATGTTGACTTTATTAACAGCTATAGAAGCTTTAGCCAGGTTGTGACGGTGTGTAACCCTAACAACACTAAGTGGGATACACATTAATAGTCAGTCTATGTACGCTAAACGTATCACTGAAGTAATTTTTTTTCCCTCTCCCCTAATATAAGAAAGGAACAGACATTAGACCTAGACCAGGGTTCGAGGCTTGTGAAAATCCAGTATTATTTGTTCTTCATGATGTGAAATATGTGTTGAAAAGCAACCCAAGATGAAGTCAGCCATGTGTGCCAGTGTGTTACTTGGCATGCCTTTGCTGGCCCCAACTGTAAGGGTCACTCTCCATTTCCTCCATTTTCCACTCCCCTTCACACCATTTGTGGTGAAGCAATGGGATGCACTGAAGTGCACCCTCTAGCCTCGTGTGGGACAGGGACATCAGATGCCACTCCAACCCCCTCGTCTTCCTCCGCCAGCCAACGGTGCGAAGATGAGAGGAGTGTGCTCTGAATGTTTTCTGCCTAGCAGAGGCTAGTTCTCACTTACGAAAATGGCCCCACTTTGACCTGTATATCAGGCACAATGGTGTAGGTTTCAAAGAAACATGGCACCAACAAGTTGAAAAACGTGGGCCATGCGTGGACCGTGTTTGAGTCTGGCTAGCTCCAGATCTGCTACCAGGTTCCAGCCATTATCACAGGTGCAAAAATGCCAGGCCCCAGGGAAAAAAAAATGCCATCTCAGCCAGGATGGCATCCCTGACCTCGGAGGCACTGTGCTGTCTGTCCCCCAAGCTGATCAGTTTCAGCACGGCCTGCTGACATCTCCCCACGCCAGTGTCACAGCGTTTGCCGCTAGTAGCTGGGGTGGAGGTTGCAGCATCGTAGGGTTTCAGTCTACTCCTGCCATGAATTTTGGCCTGGGAGAGGAGATAGGCCACCCCAGTTTGCACCCGGGGACCAGACTCCACCACATTCACCCTGCCTGTCATTAAAGATAAGCACTGCAGCATCCCTGACCACAGGCGCTTGTCCATGTGTCGGTGGTCAAGTGGACCTTGCAGCAAAGCGCAGAGCTCTGGGCCCGACTGATGTTATAGGACACATGCAGGCGCAAGGCAGGGACAGCACACCAAGAGAAGTAGTAACGGCTAGGCCCAGCATAGGGAGGTGCCCCAGCTGCTATCTGCTGACGGAAGGCCTGGGTATCCAGAAGCATAAACAAACACCAACATCTCCAGGGCCAGCAGTTTATCGATGAGGCTGTTAAAGGCTTGGGCATGGGGGTGGGTTGTGTTGTACTTCTGCCTGCAATGAAAAGCTTGGGAGATGTGGAGTGGCTGGGAAGAGGCGCATGATGGTGCAGGCCAAAAGGGCGCATGAGGGTGAACTCCCCAATGTGTCAGAGATAGGTGTGTAGGTGTCCTTGCATCATTTACTTGCACCATACTTGGCTTTGGAAGTTAATTTTGTGCCAAAAAGTGGTTAAGACAGCAATACCTCAGCTACTCCCGTTACACTGTCTATTGACAACTCCAGCCCTGAAATTACCACCTTTGGAAGTGGACCACCACTTCTAAGATCCCATAGGAAGTAGGCAAGAGATGTGCAGTGCAGAAAAAAAGATGAAAAAATAAGTGTAGGCAGTAGAGCACAGAGGGATCGGAGAGGACAGAGCTGGTGTCGGCCAGGTATTCCCACAACATGCGCCTATACTTGTCCCTCCTGGTGACACTAGGCCCCTGAGTGGCAGTAATTTGTCCAGGGGGGGGGGGGGGCATTAACGTGTTCCAGACCTAGGAATAAGTCTTCCAACAGGGTAGAGTTTTGCATGCCTTTGCTTCTACCCACTGTTTTTGCTGCTTAGCTTCCCTCCACATCTACACTGTTTTAGCCCCTAAACATCACCCCAGTTTATGCCTTTGCTTCTACCCTGTTTTTTTGTTGAATTAGCTTCCCTCCACATCTACACTGCTTTAGCCCCTAAACATCACCCCAGTTTATGCCTTTGCTTCTACCCTGTTTTTTTGTTGAATTAGCTTCCCTCCACATCTACACTGCTTTAGCCCCTAGACATCAACCCTGTCCATGTGGGGTCGGTGGCCTCGTCATCCACCAACTCCTCTTCCAATTGCGCACTGCCCCCTTACTGCAAACCGCACATGATCACAGCTTGCCCTGATGGCAACTGTGTCTCATGATCCCCACTGAGGTCCAGACAAGTCGGTGGCGGGTCCAAAACCCCAAAATTGGAAGGAAATGGCAGATGCTGCAGTATTTCTAACACCTGTTCCTGGTGCTCGGGCCTGGTCTGTGTTGTACCCTGCACCCTGCTTAACGCAGCTGCCATATCCGAAGTTGTGCTGAGCGCATGCTAATGTTTCGTGTCCAGTGCAATGGATGGGATGGGATTTCACATAAGTCTGCCACCCATGGCCACTCATGGTTGAGCAACTGAGGGAGTTGACTTTGACGAACCCGAGGGTTTTGGAGTTGGAACTACATCAAAGGTCTGTGCTGCTCACACACTCTGCTCAACACATGATATGTTTAGTGCCAGCAGTGTGGAGACGTCGCACAACAGCCGTTGTTCCAGCAGGTACAGGCGTTGTAGGAGTGCATAGAGGCTAGCAGCAGCAACTATAGACTTTAAAAACTATCCGCACAAGCGCCACACTTTCACCAGTAGCTCAGGAACATTGGGGTACCTTTTTCAAAACATTAGCAGCAATGAGTTAAAAACATGGCCCAGGCATGGAATATGTTGCAGGCTGCCAAGCTACAGAGCCAATCCCAGGTTACGGCCATTATCACACATGACAACATGCCTGGGCCCAGGTGCAGTGGCAAAAACCACATTGCCGTCTCATCGAGGATGGCATGACTCACTTTGTAGGCAGTGTGCTGTCTGGCCCCCAAGCTGATGAGCTTCAGCACGGCCCGCTGACGTCTCCCCACACCAGTGTTGCAGCGTTTCCAGCTCGTAGCTGGGGTCAATTTAACAGCGGAGGAGGGTGGTGTTTCAGCCCTCCTCCCAGGAATGTTGTGTGGGGAGACAAGTCAGGCCACCACATTTTGCGACCCGGTCCACGCCTCAACTACATTCAACCACTGTGCCCAAATTGAAAGGTAGCGTCCCTGTCCGCATGCACTTGTCCATTCGTAACTGGTCACATGGAACTTTAGGGCTAAGCGCTGAATTTAGGGACCGCCTCATGTTTGGGGGAAAGTGCTGGTGTGGACGGCACAGTGCGGTGGCGCAGTAGACACTCTGCCCAAAAAGGGCAGAGTGTCCCCCAGCCGGGATTCCAACATCTCCTGGGCCAGATTTCTTGAGATGAGGCCGTTGAAGCCTTGGGCATGTGGGTGGGTTGCGCTGTACTTTAGCATGAAATGAAAGGCTTGGGAGATGGGGAGTTGCTGGGAAGAGGTGCATGATGGCGCGGGCAAAAGGAGAAATGGCAGGAAAAGGTGAGGATAAGGGTGAACTCCCCAAAGTGTCAGAGGCAGATGTGGAGGTGTCCTGGCTGCTGGTCTGGACTGCAGCGCCAGCCCTGTCAACAGTGGGAGAGGCAGTGGCCGCCAGGCCAAACGACGATTATCCTGCGCTTGCTCTCACCCACTGAGCCCAGGGCTTGCCTTCCAAATGATGGCACCCGCAAGAGGTGGTGAGATTCCTCTCCGCAGATCTCCAAACCATCTTGGACTTGCAAATTGCACTAAATTTGTCATGTAACTGACATGTATATGATGAGTCTATCCATTGTCTGTTCATTTCGGTGAAAGTCAGCCTGTCAGCTGACAGACAGCTGTGCTTGTCAGTGATGATGCCACCGGCTGCTTGTACCCCCAGTTTTTGCTGCTTAGCTTGCCTCCACATCCACACTGCTTTTGCCCCTACACATCACCCCTATCCATGCCTGTGCCTCTAGCCATAAGTCTGCCACCCATGGAAACTCATGGTGCAAAAAGTGAGGGAGCTGACTCTGAGGAACCCTTGGGTTTTGTAGCTGGTACTCCATCAAAGGTCTCTGCTGCTCACACACCCTGCTGAACATACGGTATCTAGGGTTAGAGCGTGTGGTGACCTCGCACAACAGTAGGTGCTTCAGGCAGATGTAGGCCTTGCTGGAGTGTATTGCGGCTAGCTCCAGGTACTGTAGACTTGGGAAAGTGGGTGTCCAAGTGCCGCACTTTCACCCTTAGCTCAGCTAATTTGGGGTATGTTTTTAAAAATCATTGCACCACTACATTGAACACGTGGGCCAGGCATGGAACGTGTTGGAGGCTGGCAAGCTCCAGAGCCCTCCAACAAGACAAAAAAGCCTGGCCCCAGGGGCAGCGGGGATAAACAAATTGCCATCTCATCCAGGATGGCATCCCTGACCTCAGAGGCAGTGTGCTGTCCGTCTCCCAAGCTGATGAGCTTCAGCCCAGCCTGCTGACGTCTCCCCACACCAGTGTTGCAGCGTTTTCAGCTCGTAGCTGGGGTCAATCTAACAGCGGAGGAGGAGGAGGGTGGTGTTTCAGCCCTCCTCCCAGGAATGTTTTGTGGGGAGACAAGTCAGGAAAATTCTTGAAACGGGAGAGTTTTGCATCTTTGCCCTTGCTGCCTATGGACATCCCTTTGCCTCTAGCCACCATTTTTCCTGCTTAGCTTGCCTCCACATCCACACTGCTTTTGCCCCTAGACATCACCCCAGTCCATGCCTTAACTTGTACCCCCAGTTTTTTCTGCTTAGCTTGCCTCCACATCCACACTGCTTTTGCCCCTAGACATCACCCCAGTCCATGCCTTAGCTTGTACCCCCAGTTTTTCCTGCTTAGCTTGCCTCCACATCCACACTGCTTTTGCCCCTAGACATCACCCCAGTCCATGCCTTAGCTTGTACCCCCAGTTTTTCCTGCTTAGCTTGCCTCCACATCCACACTGCTTTTGCCCCTAGACATCATCCCTATCCATGCCTCTGCCCCTAGCCATAACTCTGCCACCCCTGGAAACTCATGGTGCAGAAACTTTGGGAGCTGACTTTGAGGAACCCTTGGGTTTTGTAGATGGAACTCCATCAAAGGTCTGTGCAGCTCACACACCCTGCTCAAGATATGGTATTGTAGGGTTTCAGCGTGTGTGAATGACGGACAACAGCCTGTGTTTGGACAGATGTAGGCCTTGCTAGAGTGTTTTTAGGCTGGCAGCGACTCCTGTGCACTTGCAAAAGTGGGCGCACAAGCGCCGCATTTTCAACAGTAGCTTCGGTACATTTGGGTATGTTTTTAAAAAAACTTTGCACCACTAGGTTAGACGTGGGCCAAACATGGAACGTGTTGGAGGCTGGCAAGCTCCAGAGCCGCTACCAGGTTCCAGCCATTATCACAGGCGTAAAAATGCCAGGCCCCAGGTGTAGCAGGGAAAAAAAAATGCCATCTCAGCCAGGATGGCATCCCTGACCTCGGAGGCACTGTGCTGTCTGTCCCCCAAGCTGATGAGCTTCAGCACCGCCTGCTGACGTCTCCCCACACCAGTGTTTTAGCGTTTGCCGCTAGTAGCTGTGGTAGAGGTTGCAGCGTCGTAGGGTTTCAGTCTACTCCTGCCATGAATTTTGGCCTGGGAGAGGAGATAGGCCACCCCAGTTTGCACCCGGGGAACAGACTCCACCACATTCACCCTGCCTGTCATTAAAGATAAGCACTGCAGCATCCCTGACCACAGGCGCTTGTCCAAGTGTCGGTGGTCAAGTGGACCTTGCAGCAAAGCGCGGAACTAAGGGCCCACCTGATGTTGAGTGACACGTGCTGGTGCAAGGCGGGGACGCCACACCGGGAGAAGTTGTGACGGCTAGGGACGGCATAGTGAGGTGCCACAGTTGCCATCAGGTCCGGGAAGGCGGGAGTTTCAACAAGCCGGAACGCCAACCTCTCCTGGGCCAGCAGTTTAGCGATGTTGGCATTCTAGGCTTGCGTGGGTGGGTGGTTAGCGGTGTATTTCTGCCGGCGCTCCAATGTCTGAGAGATGGTGGGTTGTTGTAAAGAAGCGCCTGATGGTGCCTTTGATGGTGCAGGAGAAGGAGATAAGACAGAAACAGGGGAGGATGAGGGAGAAGTCAACAAAGTGGCGGAGGGAGATGAAGTGATGTCCTGGCTCGTCCTCTGGAGTGCATCGCCAGCACTGTGAACAGAGGCAGTGGCATGAACGGCGGGCGACGTTTGTCCTGCCGTTGCTGCCTGCCACTGATTCCATTGCTTGGATTCCAAATGACGGTGCATTGAAGTGGTGGACAGGTTGCTCTTCTCAGGGCCCCTACTCGATTTCGAGAGGCAAATTGTGTAGACGACACTATATCTGTCCTCGGCGCATTCCTTGAAAAAACTCTACACCTTCAAGAAACGTGCCCTCGATGGGGGAGTTTTTCTGGGCTGGGTACAAAAGGGAGCATCTTCGGACATTCCGGGTCTGGCCTGGCTTCGGCAAAGCAGCTGACCTCTGCCTCTGGACATGTCTCTGCCTCTAGCTACCCTTTTTGGTGCTGCACCTGCCTCAACATCCACACTACTTTCCCAGCTTGACATCTGCCTTGTCCAGGTGGGGTCGGTGTCCTCGTCGTCCACCACCTCCTCTTCCAACTCCTGTCTCGCCTCCTCCTCCTGCACAATGCGCATGTCAACTGGCTGCCCTGACAGCAACTGCGTCTCATCGTCGTCGATGATGGTGGGTTGCTGGTCATCCGCCACCAAATCGACCGGAGATGGAATGGAGGAGACTCTAGTGTTTGAGCATCTGGACACAGATACTCGTCTGTTAGGTCCGTGGAATCGCGAAATGGAGGGGCAGGTTGCGGTACAGTCAAAGGAAGGGAGAACAGCTCTGGGGAGCAGGGACAGTTGGGGTTATTGTTCTGGGAAGATTGGGAATTTTGGGTGGAAGGAGGACAAGACTGTTGGGTAAGAGGAGGTAGAGGCTGACTGGCTGGTGGACAATGTGCTTTAAGCGTTATCCGACAGCCATTGCAAGACCTGTTCCTGGTTCTCGGGCCTACTAATCTTTGTACCATTCAGCCTAGTTAATGTGGAACTTTTGTGCAAAGCGCAGAACTTAGAGCCCACCTGATGTTAAGGGACACACGCTGGTACAAGGCTCAACTCACCCTAAGTGCCAAAAACACTTCTGGTGCAAGGCTCTACTCATGCCAAGGGCCTCAATCTCTGCTGGTAGCACAGCTTAAGGTCCTGTAACTTTGTTTGGAAGGGCTCATGTTAAGGGCTAGAAAAGTGAATTTTGGAAGGTCTTACCACATCACACACACACACACACACACTCAAAATGACAGTTAAGGGTGAGGGCTTTTGGAATTCCCATTGCCTATTCCATTTGTGGTTGTCATGGGGAACGTGATTTAAAGGGGTGGTTGTTACTGTTTGTTGAGCTTAAATTGGGGTTTGTGTCCATCCATTTGGGGAGTAAAGAAGGTTTCCAGGTATTTTCCCACTTTGATAGAGGTTTTTTTGAATGTGGAAAGTGTGTAGTTGTTAGGCAGTGATGTTGGGGTAATAGAGGGTCTTTGGTGTGTTAGATGCCCCCAGACATGCTTCCCCTGCTGTCCCAGTGTCATTCCAGAGGTGTTGGCATCATTTCCTGGGGTGTCATAGTGGACTTGGTGACCCTCCAGACACGGATTTGGGTTTCCCCCTTAACGAGTATCTGTTCCCCATAGACTATAATGGGTTCGAAACCCGTTCGAACACACGAACATTGAGCGGCTGTTCGAATCGAATTTCGAACCTCGAACATTTTAGTGTTCGCTCATCTCTACTTGTAAGTCTTCCTATACCTGCTAAGGGCTCGTTCACATCTGCGCCCGGCACTCCGTTATGCAGGTTTCCGTTTCCTACATGAAACAGAGCAGGAGACGGAAACCTGCAGGATTCTTTCTCACCCATTCATTTGAATGGGTGAGAAAGCTGTCCGGCCGTGAGTGGCGGTGAGCGTTTTATGCTCTCCGCCGCGAAACCAGGTTTTTTAATTCGGACACAGAGTCGGACATGCAGTACTCTGTGTCCGGATTTTAAAAAAACGGTTTCACGGCGGAAAGCATAAAACGCTCACCGCCGCTCACAGCTGGACCCGGTCTGTGGTTGCCATCTTCTTGCATGCAGAAAATGGAAACCACAGAACGGAGTGCCGAACGCAGATGTGAACCTAGCGTAAGGTGCCCACTCTCTAAGGAGTGTTATTATCCCCTGACCCTGGTCTATAGTCTCTCATCCATCAAACGAGTATCCCTACACTATGTTGAGATCCAACAGATCGAAACAGTGCTGTCCACAGCTGGGAATCTGTTTCTTCTGAAATAGAAATACTAGTTTGGTAATAATCCCCGCATCATGTCCTAAAAGGCAGCAAACAGATGCACTGTTTTCCTAATTAGATCCTGGAAAACAGATTTGCATATATTTCCTACTGTCACTGTAATACATCTACCGTGGAGCTTTTTTTTTATTTGTATTTTGATTTATTATTTTATTATCTATGCTGCTGTAACACACTCATGGCGGGAATAGTAAAGGATTATCTTATTTTATCTTAAATTCTTGTTTTGATGGATTTTGTATAATATAAACACTTTTTCTTCAATAGTTTTCTGCCACTCTTAAGTGTTTCAATTTGCTATCAATAGAGCTATTTGATCACTTATGATTACATTTTTTAAATTTAATGTCACTCCACAGCAGCATGTCTGGAATTGTTTACTCTTTTTTTATTCAAGTCCAAGTAGAAGACAAAACAAACTTTTCCTTGCTAGTGTAATACATTGCAATTTTATGGTATTGTAGTGTATTATGTCAATCAACATAACACTGGCAGATTTTCTATTAAGGCCTCCGGAAGGCAGGACCTAATGGGTGTAAAAAAAAAATGGTAAACCCAAAGGTCTTTATCAAGTCACCCACAGCTATTACAACACATCATCATCACCAACTGATTGCGTTGTAAGAGAACAATGAGGAGGCAATGATGGTTATAGGCCTCTTAGTTATTAGTTTACCTGTAGTAGTTTCTCAGTTTTGTGGCCATGATAGGGAAAGAGGAAATTTTTCAAACCTCTTACATGTACAGTATGTCATAATGTTGTGTAGGGAGTATGGAAAGGGATCAGAAGCTTTCAACATTGAAACTTCTTCCTATGCAAGTAAGTTAAAGGGGTTGTCCCATCTCAAGTATCCTATCAATACTGGTAGCTTATGTAAATTGAAGCCTTTTCTAAATATATTGCTTTAGAAATTCTGCTTTGTTTTGCCTGATATTTGAATTTATTCATCCCATTGTTTATACAGTGTTGCTATACCACAGACCTCACAGAGATAGGACAAGTGAAGTCAATTACTTGCAATTCAGTTAATTGCACTTTGCTGATAAAGCCTGGTCTGTTATCTCTCTATGTAAACACAGAGATAACACTGAGTCCATGCTGTACAAAAATCTGCATATTATCTGACCTGCAGAAGTATTCTTTGTCCCGTTCAGCAGGAGGGAGGAGGAGGGAGAGAAATACAGGAAGTGAGAAGAAGACGCTGCATGCAGCCTAGCTAAGAGACTGAGATGGGAGAACCCCTTTAAGCTAATTGTGACTGTGGCATCTGAACAGTTCCAAAGATGGAGAAGTGCTCTAATAACCCACCCCCATGCAATAGTGTGGTGCTAATAAGTTCTCCTGGTGGCTGGAAGCCCAATGAGGGCCCCCAGGGGCCTTACAAAGCACAATGCACTGTTTTGCAGATTTACAAGCAATCAGAGGGTCACATACTAAAACCCCTTAGGATGACTATAATGTAAAATGAAGTCTAAAAAAAATAAAATATATATATATATATATATATATATATATATATATATATATATATATATATATTAACAAATATTAAAATTTAAAAAAAAACTTCCATAATAAATAAAAAAACAGCATCAAATTATAGTGCACAGTGAATGGGAAAAAATCTAATTGATGGTTTTGGTTTTGTCAGTTTAAAAAAAGTGTAAATACAAGGATCACATTTTTTGTCGATAACACGTAGGAAAAGCCTTAAGAAAGACTATTCGTCTCCTACCTTTGATGTCTTCTCTGTGCCGCCGTTCGGTAGAAATCTCGGTTTTCGTCTGTATGCAAATGAGTTCTCTTGCAGCATTGGGGCTGGGCTCCAGCATTCAAACAGTTGAATGCTGTTCAATGCTGAATGCTGTTTTGTTGTGGCCTGTGGGCAGAACCGACTGTGCATGCACACAGGCCACAACAAAATGGCCGCTTACACAGCTACACAGCTATGCAAACTGTATTGTACTGTAAATTGGGACCTTTCTTCTCTACAATTATGTAGAGGGATAAGTGCAAATATTTGGTACTAGAGCATATGGGCAGGGGTTGTCTTCTTGTGACTCTCCTTTAACTTTACTGTCTTCTATGTACCGTATTTTTCGGACTATAAGACGCACTTTTTTTCCCCAAAATTTCGGAGGAAAATGAGGGTGCGTCTTATAGTCTGAATGTGGCATGGCCGCGCTACTGTCACCGCTGGTTTTCTTCAGCGGCAGTATCGCGGCAATCTGCAGGCCCCGGCAGCTAAGACAGTCCCCGGCATCTGCTGTAATAGACCGGCGGATGCCGGGGAGTGTCTTAGCTGCCGGGGCCTGCAGATTGCCGCGATACTGCCACCGCTGGTTTTCTTCAGCGGCAGGAGCATGACAATACTGCAGGCCCCGGCAGCTAAGACACTCCCCGGCATCCGCCGGTCTATTACAGCAGATGCCGGGGACTGTCTTAGCTGCCGGGGCCTGCAGATTGCCGCGCTACTGCCGCTGAAGAAAACCAGCGGTGACAGTAGCGCGGCCATGCTGCAAATCCGCTCCTCCTCCGCAGGTCCTGGCAGTCAGTTAGCCCCGGGGCCGGTCCCCACCGGCCCCATACCTTTAGTGATGCAGGCCGGCTCCTGCACGGCGAGGCCGCAGGAGCCGACCTGTTCCGATGACAGCCGGGAGCTAATGAAGGCTCCCAGGCTTGTCATAGATATATATTACTATCGCGGCTGGTCTATGACCCTCCGCGATAGTAATGTATAGAATCTCCCATAGACGGCAATACACTTGTATTGCCGTCTATGGGACTTGCAATCAAATGATTGCAGGTTCAAGCCCCCTAGGCGGGGGATATTAAAATAGTAAAAAAAAAAAAAAAACACTTAAAAAAAATATAATAAAAAATAAAATAAATAAAAGTTCACCTCCTTTCCCTAGAATACATATAAAAGTATAACATTACTGTGAAACATACACATTAGGTATCCCTGTGTCTGAAAATGCCCGGTCTACTAATATTTTTATGTACAGTGAACGTCAAAATCAAAAGTGCTAAACTGCCGGGTTTTTCTCTCTGTTTTGTCTCTGAATTAAATAAAAGGTGATCTAAGCAATAAACATTTCCCAAAATGGTATATCTAAAAAGTACACCTGGCCCCACAAAAAAAACGCCCTATACATCCCCGTACAGCTGCAAGGTCACCTGTCAATGTGGCCTTGCAGCTGTTCCAAAACTACAACTCCCATATATTAAATATTTTACCATTTTTTGCCTGAAATTTTTTTTTCCCTATTTTTCTCCTCTAAAACCTGGGTGCGTCTTATAGTCCGAAAAATACGGTATTTTTGCAACTCACTATTTACTTAATATCTTTCTTCCTTTCTTATCGAATCTTAGGTAGACCCAAAACAAGAAAAGTACTGGACACATGTTAAAGCAGATGCTTGCAGATTAGCCTTGATCTGGAAGTATGGAGGTATTTACATGGATACTGATATCATTTCAATTCGACCCATTCCTGAAGACAATTTTGTAGCTGTTGAGGATGCCACAGCTATCAGCAATTCTGCTTTTGGTCTCTCTCCGCATCATGATTTAATGTGGGAGTTTATGGAAAACTTTGTACAGAATTATAGAGGAGATGTATGGGGACATCAAGGACCAAGACTTTTTACACGTGTTTTGAACAAGTATTGTGGAGTTCCCAAGTTTACCTCCGTGGATCATCTCAAGTGTGCCAATGTCTCCTACTTTCATACTGAACGATTCTATCCCATAGGTGTTGGATCCTGGGGAAAGTACTTTGAGGTTTGGAAAGATTTACCAACTTTTAATAATTCTTATGCTCTTCACCTCTGGAACTACATGAATAGAGAAGGAAAGTTCATGATGGTCGGCAGTAACACACTAGTGGAACATCTCTATCAACAATACTGCCCCTCCACCTATGAAAGCATTTTAAAGAAAGTAACCAGTCACCATTAGCGTTTGTCATCCCAAATGGATCTCATAATGCAAATATGGGGAAAGGGAGATTAGCAAAAATCATATAATTAATATCAGCCAGTTATCTCTTGAATGTCAATAGCAAAAAACATTATTATGTTCATGTTGATCCCTAAAATTAAAGTTTTTTTCAGAATATAAGATATAATTTACAATAAGACATCCCCATTTTTTAGGTGAAAGGAAGTAGGAAAAATCTTACATTAATTAAACTTCCCTGGTGATGGAAATAAGTGTCAGGGTTAAATAAGTTGTCCAAACGTTCTCCATTCCTCTCCAATAAGAACTTTATTTCCTTTTCAGAAATGCATAGATCATTTGTGGCTGGGTGTGGAGGCTTTACCTTCTAAGATCATACTATTCTAAGTCATGACTGTTGTATAATGTTTTTATTGTTTGCTGTGCATAGATGGAAATTTGAATAAAATCTAATAGTAAAAGAAAATGAATAAAGTAATACATATGTTCTCTATCAATCACTTTACCACAACTTCCCACTTGTACAATACTTTATTGACCTGTAGCTAGAATGTCTTGAAGTCAAAATCCTTTTTGAAGATTAGATTTGCTTTTTTTCTCTTAGATTTTTTGGAGGGCATGAGAAAATAATATTGGAACCTCATTCATGAATTCTCTTTGCAACTGCAATACACATCACAAAATAAAATGTTTTCCATTGACCTTTTTCCATTGCTTGAACTTTTGATGTCCAATTCCTTACATACAGGAGGAAGCCGATTGTAATATAAACTAATAAATGATTATGTCTTAAATGGAGGAGACATTGGAGAAAGGGAGGTAGAAGATAGGTAGCCCTCATCTTAGTGGGCTAGTTGTTTAGATTTATTTAGTGGAGTTTATATGGGAGAAGCATCCTGGCTGTTTGACCTGCACCTTAGGAGTAGTTGGCTTCATTTTTCACCCCTGTTGGCATGGCATTAGGCCAGTAGCCTCAGGGGGAGGTGTTATCACTGCTCCATACAATTGTGAGGTGTTTGGTCTTATATATCATTAAGCCAGAAGGCATCTACCCATTGCTCCTTTTGTCTATGAGGGAAATAGATCTATGAAATGAAGAGGGCTTGAATATCAGGATGACGCCTAGTTTCTATCTCCCATAGATGTGATATCTAGCACACTTATGATGTGTCTATGGAGTCAGTCTGACCGCACTGGGTTTTTTAACCTATTTTTGTTAAAACACTATTTTATTGATACATTAATAAAAGTGAAGTTTTAAATATTTTCTTTATCTGTTAAGTCTTCTAACAGTGACCGACTGGCATAGTGGGATAGAGGGTCCTGACCGCAAGGGCTTACATTCTATAAGGGAAGAGGGATAGAGACAGAAGGTGAGGGGAGTCGCTCTTCAGATAGTGGTGTGGTGCCAGTAGTGTTACTAGTGTTTGTAGGCCCTCCTGAATAGGTTAGACTGCAGGGCCTTCTTGAAGCTTGTGACTGTGAAGGTCAGTCTTATGTGTCTTGGTTATGAGTTCCAGAGTATGGGGGATGCATGGGAGAAATCTTGGAGATGGTTGTGTGAATAGCGGAAAAGAGCAGAGGTAGGTAATGTGGGCAGGTATTGGGAGATTAGGTTAGAGATATATGGAGGGAACAGGTTGTGGATGGCTTAGTATGTCAGCATTGGTATTTTAAACTCTATTCTCTGGGCAACTGGTATCCAGTGGGGGGATTGGCAAAGGGATGTGGCCAAGGAAGAATGGGGGGGTGAGGTGAGGTGTTACATGAGCAGCACAGTTTAAGGTGGACTGGAGGGGGATTGGAGTATTTGCATGTAAAAAGGTGTTACAAAAGTCTAAGCAGTAGATAATGAGGGCATAAACTAGCATCTTTGTGGTTCCAGGGTTGAGGAAGGGGCAGATTTGATGGATGTTCTTGAGTGGAGGTGGCAGGAGGTGTTGAGGGTTTGTATGTGCGATTTGAAGGATAGGTCAGAGTCCTAAACCTGTGAGTCAGGGGTAAGTGTGGTTCCATTAACTTTGATATATAGATCAAATAGCATAGCTCAACCTGGGATGGCTCCATAATATAAACCAAGGTCACCAAAATCTTAGACTCTCACAGTCCTCTAAGTTTAAAAAGAAAAGGTGCGGAACCCAAAGAGGCTGCAGAGAAGGCAAGAAAAATCGCCTCAGGTGAAGATCTGCCTATGGACCAACTGAGCCCGAGTCCGAAAAGGAACAAGCAATGAGTAGATGCATTTTTAACCTGACTACATTCTAACACAGGCCAAAGCAAGCCTTCTATCAAAGGGGCTCTCGTTTTGTCCTGACCTCCACCTTGACAACCTACAACTGTACATAGACTTGAATGAGTTTATAAGTAAATTAACGCTTACTAGACATTTCAACTTAGCACCAGAACCCTCGGGTAGGGGGATGATGCCCTTTACACCATACCTTTCAGCTCATCTGCGAGTGCCCCACTGTGTGCTCCAAATATTGTAAATACTGGGTTGAAACTGAAATCCAGATTCTACCCACTCCACCATAAAGGTTGTCACCTGGAGACTTTCTATGCCCTAGTGGCTATGGAGTTCAGAGGTTTAAGCAATGAAGCCAAGGGTTGTACCAATAATATGACTCATGAAGAGAGAGATGCCATTTGCTCCCTGAGTTCCAATAGGTAGATTGTGATTTGGAGTGTGGGTAAATGAGGAGGAGTCATGGTTCAAGCCAAAAAGGACTACCTTAAAGAGGCATGGAGGTTATTGTCTGGTGACAAATACTATATGGTCCTGGAGACTGACCCCACAGCTTAACATCCATTGAATATCATAACATGATAAGGAAAAGTTTTGAACAATTAGTACTTAGCAAAAAGGAGAAGGAATTCTTAACGATTCCCGATCCGGTTCTTTCCCTCTTCTATCGCTTGCGCAAAATCCATAAAGGGGTAACAAACCCCCCTGGAAAACCTATCATTTTGGGCATGAGATCTCTCACCCAGAACCTCTCACAGTATGACGATATCCATCTGCGCAACATGACATCTTCTAAATGATCTCCTCCCTAAGCCGTGGAAACCATCACATATATGGGCAAGCCTTGATGTTACATCATTGTATACAAATATTCCACATAACAAGGGGTTAGCTGCGATCGAGGTCAGCCTGTTTAAGGACACAGAACTGCCCTCCTACCAGAGGAAATTCATCGTAAAAGGGATACGCTTCATCTTGGAACACAATGCGTTTGAATTCGAAAATTGTATCTTTCTACGTAAACGCAGGACCGCCACGGAGTCCAAATTCGCACCTAGTTACGCAAACTTGTGTTCATGGGATTTATAGTTTATATGGGATGGCTCCATTGAAGACTTCCTGGAATTCACTAGCGCCCTCAATACTAACAATTGAAGGTTGGCATTTACAGTACACGTAAAAGAAGTAGGGAAGATATAGAATGTTTAGGCCTGGTTTTGATGGGGAAAGGGGATAAGATCTGCACCAAAACCTTCTTCAAGGAAGTAGATTAAAATGGGCTTCTTGAGTGTCATAGCTGTCAATATCGCAAGTGGAAAGAGAATGTACCATTTGGACAATTCAAGCGGATATGCCAGAACTGTACTCAAGATTCTGACTACCAACAGCAAGGTGCATTCCTGGTACGTAGATTTCAGGAGAAAAACTACCCCAAGGGAATCATTAATTCAGCTAAACAAAAAGCATGCAGACTATTCCAGCAGGACTGTCTGGTACCTAGATCCATGGATACGCAGGTGGACTTCAAGCATAATTTCCTTACCACGTATAATAGATTTCATAATACCATCAGGTCTGTTATTAAGAAATATTAGAACATTCTTCTTAATGATCCCCACCTCAAGAAGTCCCTACCGGCTACTCCTAGATTTACCTTCAGGCATGCTAGGACCCTAAAAAGCTTGGTTGCTCCGAGTAGGCTCAAAAAAGGTACACATTTGAAAGCGGAGGTACCAGAGTGTAGCAAGAAAGGCATAATATACCATATAATGTGTAAAAGAAGATGCAAGTGCTGTGATGGCATCTCTCAGAATATGCCAGGTCACCAGCCTAACAACTAATGAGACCTTTCCCCTGAAGTCATATTTGGACTGTTCCTCCTCATTCATCACCTATTTGATAGAGTGCCCATGTGGGCAACAATACGTAGGGAGGACCACGATGTATTTGAGAGAAAGTACTAATAAACAAAGGTCAAATGTGGTTAATGGGTTTTTGCATAGCGTGTCAAGACACGTGGCCAAAGTCCATAACAGTGATTTTGTGGGCTTTCGGGTCACTCTTATTGACATAATCCACCCAGAGATTCACAATAGATTTGAGACTCTGAGGCATAGAGAAATATTTCGGATTCACAAATTTTCTCACCCCTAAAGGCCTCAGTGAAGCCCTCGAGGACATAACACATTAGTTTGGGGTTGCTTCTATTTATGCCAAACCGGTGACCTCACCAAAAGTTTGTTATTCAATTTCATTTTATTTAACATGTTTTATTGCAAATTATTATTATTAGCTCTTTTATCTCAGATATATGTCGGATAACTGCTAAATAAAAATCAATTAATACTTGAGTACCAACAAGGCCACCTAAACATATATACTCTAAGGCCAATAATAAAGGGACAGATAACTCACAAAGAGACAAGACAATAGACAAAAACTACAAAAACACGCATTCAAAAAACGCATATAGTGTGAATAAAGGACAATAATAAATACATCATAAAAAGTGAACAATGCAATATCATAATGAGATTTTTAAATAAAAAAGTGACAAGTGCCGATGCGCGGTGAAAAAATAAATAAATATGGATAGACATTGACAATCAGTAAATAGTACAAGACATTAATATATATTGTACATGACTATAAATTACCAGTGATAATCAATGAAGAATATAGGACATTGATATATACTGTACGTGAATATAAATTAACAGTGATAAACAATGAAGAATATGAGGCGTTCATGTATGCTGTGAATATTCTAGTCCAGATCCAACAGGAAGGCTGAAGGTAAGTTAATAATATATTTGAATAGCTAGAAGATAAAAAGTAAATGTGAGTACACATAAATAAAAACAGGGTACTAATAAAAAAGCAAATAAAGTAAAATGAAAGTCGCTGAGAATTATCCCAAATAGCTAAATAGAGCAAAGGGAACAAAACATAAATGTAGAAAGCATAAATCGACTAACCATTACAGAAAGGGAGCAAAATTCAATGACTCATTCAATCCCTTAGGGAAGACGGTATCCAGTTAAAAAATCCATTTGCATTCCTTTTGAGCCAAAGTTTGTCGCCAATTGCCTGAACGTGGGTTGATTTGAACCCAATCGATTGCCTGGACTCAAAGTAATGTAGAATCACAATTGTGATGTAATTTAAAATGTCTGGGTATTGTCTTCAATAACTGTATGTCTGTACAAGAACGTGCACTCTCCACTCCAATAACATGTTCTCTAACACGTCTCCGTAATTCTCTTGATGTTAGCCCCACATAGATCAAATTACATGGGCATAGTAAGAAATAGATCACCCCTAAAGAATGACAATTAAAGGGGAACCTAATTGAATATGCCCGAGTATTGTCAGAATTCCAAAAGGTGTCGCATGTATCGATGTTGCGACATGCCACGCAATTACCACACGGTTGACATCCATTTGTAGGGGGCCAGAGCCAAATATAAAAGATTGAGGGGCTGGACGATAATGGCTATGTACAAGCGTATCTCGGAGATTACAACTTCTCCGATAAGTTATCATGGGACGATGATTGACATAAGAACGGATAGTTGGGTCCTGAGTCAGGAGATACCAATATTTTCACAGGATACTGTTAAGTTCGAAGCTTCTAGATGAATAATTAGTAATGTATCGAACCAGGTTATCCGAACTGGAGTTTTTATTCCATTTTTGTAACGTATCTCTGCAGTTAGTAGATATTGCTCTCCGGAAACCGTGCATTATTTCATCCTCACGGTAGCCACGGTTCCAAAAACGATTGCTCAAATTGCAAGAAGAACTGAAAAACGCTTCATCTGTGGAGCATATTCTCCTAGTATGGAAGAACTGGCCAACTGGAATGCTTTTTACTAAATTTTTAGGATGGGATGATTTTGCGTGTAGTAATGAGTTTGTGGCTGTGGGTTTCCAAAAAATGTAGGTATTAATGCGACCATCCGCCGCAACCTCCATCCTAACATCCAAAAAATCCAATGTCGATGGGCTGAACCTATAGGTAAGAAAGATATTCCTATTATTGGTATTAAGAAAATTGAAAAACAATTCAAGCTCCTGACTACTTCTCTGTCAAATCATAAAAATGTCGTCAATATATCAACCGCAAAATTGTACTTGGTCGATAAATGGTGGTGTGTGTGTGTGTGTGTGTGTGGGTGGGGGGGTGGTGGTAAGAAAAACGGTGCGCTCCCAAAAACCTAAAAATAAATTACCATAGGCCGGTGCGCATGACGCCCCCATTGCTGAACCTTGTGACTGTAAATAAAAACCATCTTTAAAAGTGAAAAGATTATGCGTAAGGGCAAACTATAATAAATCAAACAAAAACTCACCCAGTGGCTCATCCAAATTAGACATTGTAAGAAAAGCACGAACGGTCTCCAAACCATCTTGATGGCGTATTGAGGTGTATAACGATTCGACATCGCATGTCACCATCAACATGTTAGGTTCCAAATGGATGCCATCAATTTTGGACAAAAAAAAAAAAAAAAAAAATCGGTCGTGTCCTTAATGAAAGAAGGTAGTGTTTCAACCAAAGGTTTCAGGTAGAAGTCAATATATTTGCATATAGGTTCACACAAACTTCCATTACCTGAAACTATAGGACGACCGGGGGGACACGTAGCGTTCTTGTGGATCTTAGGTAAAAGATAGAAGGTTGCGGCGGATGGATTTGTTGGTAATAAATACGTGGATTGTTGTGTAATAACACCAGCATCGACAGCCTTCTGCAATAAAAAGGATAATTCAGTCTGGAACTTAGAAGTTGGATTGAATGTAAGTTTTTTATAACATTCATTATTTCTAAGTTGTCTGAATACTTCCCTTTCATATAGACGTTTAGGCCAGACAACGACATTTTCCCCTTTGTCTGATGGTTTTATTTGTATATCAGATCAGACATCTCAGATAATTCCCGTATAGCTATTTGTTGATTCCTACTACAATTATCATGATGTATAGTGGGGGAAACGTTCTTAATGTCATTGCTGACTAATTTGACAAAAGTTTCCACATTGTTGACCAGGGACAAGAGGGGGAATTTTTTAGAAGTTGGAATAAGATGTTTCGGAATCTCACCCCTGTTGTCACTGTCTGTTTCGTCTAATAATTCATTCAATGTTCGTAGTGCAATCTGTTCTTGTGTCGAAGGAAATAACGAAAGATCTGAAGAACCGTGAAAAAGCTTTTTAAAAATCAATTTGCGGGCAAAGAGATGAAGATCTTTAATTGCGCCAAATTTATCAGAGACGGAGGCGAAATTCAAACCCAATGTAAGGACTTCAATCTGTGATGGAGTAAGATTTCGGTCTGATAGATTTATTACTTGCATAGTATCTGAATAATTACTTACCACGCCACTTGATGTGGAAAAGGTATTTTTCTTCCGAGAACCCCCATCTGTATTATCATTTTTTCTTTTGAATTGGCGAGTTTGGTATTTCTCTCTCCCTCTAGAGGAGCTGGATGATTCGCTTCCAACAGAATGAATGGAGGAAAAAAGAAGATGTCCTACTGCGAGAAGAATGGTTATTCAATTTCCACTTATAAATACGATTATTCTGGAAATCCAATGTGTCCCTCTGAAGTTTTTTTTTACTTTTAACAAGTTGTAGTTGTTTCTCAGCTGCACTGATAGAGTCGTCCAGGTCCTTTTTAAATGATTCGAGATGTAACTGGGAAAGTTTTTTCTTCAAATCTCGAGCCAATTTGTCTATTTCCAATGATAGATCATCGATAATTTTACTGTTATACTCGATGATCAATTCCATAACTGCCCTACTCGCATTGTTACAAATAGCCTCCCATCTTGTAGAGAAATCACTATTGACATTGTCAAAAGATGGAAAGACCTGGATGCGGAGACCATGTGGGATTAAACAGCTCACCCTAAACCATGTATAAGCAATAATAAGTTATACCAGCTCCAGAATAATCCAGAATAATGTAGGTAATAAGGAAAGACAATACAAGAAATAGAATAAAGCGGTGCCGTATTTGTCTGATATCCATTATCTATATGTGTTGGGCCCTAATACAGAGGTCATAAATAGATCATTAGACGCCATATTAATGAAGAGAAAATAATAACACAGGCACTTACCGTATTTTTCGGACTATAAAACGCACTTTTTTTACTCCAAATATGGGAGGAAAATGGGGGGGGGGGTGTCTTATAGTCCTAATGCAGCAGCTGTGTGTCTATGTCCCGTCTGTACGAAGCAAAAGGAGAACAGCGCTGTGCCAAGAAAAACACACTTCCTTCAACTGTCTGGCCTGCCCCTCCTGTGTCGCTTCATTGCAGGAGCAAGATATGAGGCGCGGGCCAGACGGGTGAAGGAGGTGTGGTTTCAAGCTTGCCGAGAAAACCACACCTCCTTTTCCCATCTGGCCCGCCCCTCCTTCACTGCATCTCAGATCTTGCTCCTGCAATGAAGCCCTACAGGCAGGGAAGGAGGGGCAGGCCAGATGGGTGAAGGAGGCGTGTTTTCAAGTTTGTGTAGAAAACCACGCCTCCTTCACCACTCTGGCACGCCCCCTTTTCTCTTCTTGCATAGTTTCACTGCAGGAGTGAGATCTGAAATTAGAGTTGATCCTATTACTTTCTATAGTATTTCTGACAACCACCACATTAGTTTAAACCCTGAATGCCTCCTAACATCAGAATGAAAAAATACAGCATGTTGTGGGTGTCTCTTTCCATCCATGGATGCCAAACCTGTGCACAAAGTGCATGAAACAATTTTAATTAAAACAACAGGGCATGAGAAGTCCAGTTTTACAGTGGTATTAGCATGTACAGCTGATGGCACCAAACTGAGAACAATGATTATTTTCTTATACGGCAAGTATATCCCAAAGTCTGTATATTAACTAGAAAAGTCGGGGGTCGTCTTATACGCTCAGTCGTCTTATATACCGGAAAATACGGTGTGTGTATATATATATATATATATATATATATATATATATATATGTTCAAATCACCCCCATATCCCTAGAATACATATAAAACAAAAACATTACTGTTGAAGCACATACACATTTCATATCCCTGTGTCCGAAAACCCGTGGTTCTATTTACATTGGTGAAATATTATTATGTTATTAAATACTAGCTGGTACCCGCGACTTCGTCTGCGGTGATTGTAGCAGTGGTTATATACAGGCGTGGGTAAGGTTTTCGTACTGTGTATAAGGTATGGGATATGAAATGTAACTTTGTATCTTGTTTTTTTCTGTAATTCAGAGAATACGTGAGACTTTTGTGTTGAAGTTAATTTGTATTTGAGCTGCTATATATACGGTGTTGTGAGAAACTTTACATAGTGACTTTGGGACAGAAGTATTTGAAGTTAACCCTTTCCCGCCGATGGCATTTTTTGATTTTCGTTTTTGACTCCCCTCCTTCTAAACCCCATAACTTTTTTATTTCTCTGCTCCCAGAGCCATATGAGGTCTTAATTTTTGCGGGACAAATTTTTCTTCATGATGCCACCATTAATTATTCTATATAATGTACTGGGAAGCAGGGAAAAAATTCAAAATGGGGTGGATTTCAAGAAAAAATGAATTTCTGCGACTTTCTTACGGGCTTTGGTTTTACGGCGTTCACTGTGCAACCAAAATGACATGTCCCCTGTATTCTGTGTTTCGTTACGATTCCGGGGATACCAAATTTATATGTTTTTAGTTACATTTTGACCCCTTAAAAACAAATCCAAAACTGTTAAAACATTTTTTTTTTTTTTTAAAAGTCGCCATATTCCGTCAGCCGTAACTTTTTTATACGTGCGTGTACGGGGATGTATAGGGCGTCTTTTTTTGCAGGACTGGGTGTACTTTGTAGTTCTGCCATCTTCAGGAAATGTTATTGCTTTGATCACTTTTTATTCAAATTTTTATCAGAATCAAAACAGTGAAAAAACGGCGGTTTGGCACTTTTGACCATTTTTCCCGCTACGGCGTTTACCGAACAGGAAAAATATTTGTATAGCTTTGTAGAGCGGGCGATTTTGGACGCGGGGATACCTAACATGTGTGTGTTTCACAGTTTTTAACTACTTTTATATGTGTTCTTAGGGAAAGGGGGGTGATTTGAATTTGTAATCCTTTTTTTTTGTTTGTTTTTAATATTTTTTTTACTTTTTTTAAACTTTTTTTTTGCATTTATTAGACCACTTAGGGGTATTGACATGGGTGGGCGGTGTCGCGGATTGTCAGAGCGGTGGGGGTTGGCAAACATGGCTGCTCCGGAGCGTTAATGAGTGCCTCCTGGAGTATCGTTAAGGTGAGGGGCAAAGTGGTAAAGTATATGTATATGTGATTGTGTGGGGTTAGGGGCTAAGCTGTAGAGGGCAATATGAATTTTGTGGCTTGCTATGGTCCAAAGTGTGTGAGATTGCAGAGATGATGATGTGAGTTTGGGGTTTGTGGGGGTCCTGGGAAAAACGTATGTGCGCTATTGTGACGAAAAGTAGCCTATTGCGCAATGGGGTGTATTAACTATGTTTGTGGAAAATTTCAGCCAAATCGGTCGAGCGGGTTTTGCGTGATTGACTAACAAACATCCGAACACACAAACCCACAAACATCCAAACTCACAAACTTTCACATTTATAATATCAATAGGATTTTATAATTTTTTTTGCTTCAAATTGTTTTTCCCTATTTTCCTCCTCTAAAACCTTAGTGCATAACCTTAATGCATCTTATAGTCTGGTGCGTCTTATAGTCCGAAAAATACGATAACTTTTCCAGATACAAACCCCTTCTTTTTGAGGGGGAGGTCCTTGGAGCTATAAAAGTCTGGACGCCCATCTGTTGCACCACACCAAATTACCCCCAAACCGCAAGCAAAGGCTCATGAGCACCATAACACCCAGTATGGCAGTTTTCCATATATAATAACCCACTCCCCGGGACACCACCCAACAGGAGCCCTAAGACCAGCCAGATCAGCCTAAAGCTGAATATACACAGATATATACTCCTAAAGCAGAACATACACAGATATATACTCCTAAAGCAGAACATACACAGATATATACTCCTAAAGCAGAATATACAGATATATACTCCTAAAGCTGAATATACACAGATATATACTCCTAAAGCAGAATATACACAGATATATACTCCTAAAGCAGAACATACAGATATATACTCCTAAAGCTGAATATACACAGATATATACTCCTAAAGCAGAACATACACAGATATATACTCCTAAAGCAGAACATACACAGATATATACTCCTAAAGCAGAATATACAGATATATACTCCTAAAGCTGAATATACACAGATATATACTCCTAAAGCTTAATATACACAGAACCAGTCTGTATAAATCTACACAATTACTGCACAAAGAAGCAACTGTAGGAGTTATTGGTTCCCCCATCCCAAAGTCATGTCCCCCTTTTCTGATGGCTCCGGGGGTGTCTGTACTAAAAGAAGACAGTCAGTATGCAGGATTTACAAAACATATCAGGTAACGATAAAGAAATTTATGAACAAACTGCAAATAATAGTTTTAAAATACTTTTCCCAGGGCTGTTTTCCACTGGTGGAGGAGGGGGACACGCATTGTAGCAAAAATGTTGGTAATGACATGGTTACATCGTCCCCTATAGGACATCTGGGCTAACAGTTTGCAACACTCAGTTCCTCCAATCTTAACATTACTTGGTAACAGGTTTGCAAAGCTGTCATACTACACAGCAGCCACTAGATGGAGCAGCTGCCTATCTTTAATCTCTCCATACTTGAAATAGCAGCACCTCCTTCTGGCTGTGGATTCTGCTATTAGCAGCCGGGTGCTCTCCTCCAGGTGCTCCTTCTCCTGTGGGTGATCTCCTCATGAATCTCCTGAGGGAGCTCACTGGGCTGTCAGGTGCTGACTGCATTTTTTATTTTAATACAAACTGTCTGCAAACACTGATCTAGCTAAATAGCTTCCAGCAATTTGTAAACCACAAGCCACATGAGGCCTGCAGTTTACAAGACAGGGAGAACACAGACAGACGTCTGCTTCTCAGCACAGGCGCTGTGATGGCTATTTTAATAGGTATAAGGGTAATTATGGGTATTTTAATAACATAGAAAAAGTGAAAAAAAATTTCCAGCTCCACTCCTTGTGTCCCTTTTTAGTAAAACATAGCGTTTATTTGTACATTTGTTTAAAAAAATCCAGTACTTTTATACTGGATTTTTTTAAACAAATGTACAAATAAACGCTATGTTTTACTAAAAAGGGACACAAGGAGTGGAGCTGGAAAAATTTTTTCACTTTTTCTATGGACATTCCCCACAGTCGATGGGTCGTTTTCTCGTGCAACCTCCGTCCTGGAACACCTGGTCACACAACCACCCCGTTTGATTATTTGGAGTAGTTCAAGTAAGTGGGCTGTATTTGTTCCTTCCCCAATACTTCCCATTTATATTTGTATTTTAATAACATACCTCCCAACTTTTGAAGAGTTGAAAGAGGGACAAAATATGCGGCGCGCGTGCTCGCCGCGGCAAACTTAGCTCCGCCCACTTTTATGTTGACTCCGCCTATTCTCATTCATTTTTCATGTGCTCCCACACAGTATAATCTTCCTACAGTCACCTGTAAATTATAATCCCCCCTCCATCTCTCCCAGTTTCATATAACCTCTTTATCTGCCCCCAGTTTCATGTCCCCCCTCCATCTCTGCTCCCAGTTTCATGTCCCCCCATCTCTGCCTCCAGATTCATGCCCCCCCATCTCTGCTCCCAGATTCATGTCCCCCCATCTCTGCCCCCAGATTCATGTCTCCCCCCTTCATCTACCCCAGTGTCATGCCGTTCTCCCCCCCCCTTCATCTGCCCCAGTGTCATACCGTTCTCCCCCTTTCATCGACTTTATGTTGCTTGCTCAAGAGTATCCTGTGCCCAAAACTTACATGTACTGGCGCAAAATAACAACTCATACAATGTCGTATATCGAAGTATATTAACCTGAAATACCTCTGTCCCAAACACACTATGTACAGTTTATACCAACATCGTATAGCAGCTGAACTACAAGTTACATTCATCACAAAAGTCTCATGTGCTCTCAGACTTATAGCAAAAACAAGATACACAGTTACATTTTATATCCCATACCTTATACACAGTACTAAAACCTTACCCGCGCCTGTATATACCCACTTCTACAATCACCGCAGATGAAGTCGCAGGTACCAGCTAGTATGTGTATATATATTATATATATATAGTCCTATGAAAAAGTTTGGGCACCCCTATTAATCTTAATCATTTTTTGTTCTAAATATTTTGGTGTTTGCAACAGCCATTTCAGTTTGATATATCTAATAACTGATGGACACAGTAATATTTCAGGATTGAAATGAGGTTTATTGTACTAACAGAAAATGTGCAATATGCATTAAACCAAAATTTGACTGGTGCAAAAGTATGGGCACCTCAACAGAAAAGTGACATTAATATTTAGTAGATCCTCCTTTTGCAAAGATAACAGCCTCTAGTCGCTTCCTGTAGCTTTTAATCAGTTCCTGGATCCTGGATGAAGGTATTTTGGACCATTTCTTTCTACAAAACAATTCAAGTTCAGTTAAGTTTGATGGTGGCCGACCATGGACAGCCCGCTTCAAATCATCCCACAGATGTTCAATGATATTCAGGTCTGGGGACTGGGATGGCCATTCCAGAACATTGTAATTGTTCCTCTGCATGAATTCCTGAGTCGATTTGGAGCGGTGTTTTGGATCATTGTCTTGCTGAAATATCCATCCCCGGCGTAACTTCAGAGGACCCCGGAGGCAGTTACAGAGGACCCCGGATGGAAGGAGAAGAGCCCGCTGATGACTCCTTGTTGTGTCACGAGTGCCCCCCCCCCCCTCTTGGACTTCTCTCTATCACAAGCTTTCTTGGGACTATGGACACTTGCGTAAGTTGAACTAATCATTTACACACTGAATTCGTACATCTCTTACATGTCTGAATGGCGGGATGGGCTCCTGTAGCTCCCTATATTCAAGGACTTTGTTACTAGTATTATGCTAGGAAATGTTTCTCATTAATGCTGTATTAGTTACCTAAACCTGGGAAATGTTTCTGATGTGCTATTTTAGTCAATTGCCTTGCATCTCAATAGCATTAGCACATTTTTCTCTTGTTATTTTTCACTAATGCGCTGAAACTGACCATCTTGTCACTCCAGCTGGTGTAGTTGGTGCACACCACGTTGTTACTACAGTTGACAATTTAAATACTTTGATTTAGCATTATTGAGAACCTTTACAGACATCTTGAAACGATTAATCTGAGTACAATACTGTTATAGGCCTCAGATTTGAAGTTTGTATTTAATCTTGGTTGTTTAGGAGCAATATTCTTTTCCAATTGTTCTCCCTCCCTCCTTAGTTCCTCCCCCTTCTTCTCACTCCCTACCATATTTTTTTTTTGTTGCCCTGAGCCAGTAATCGCAGAACCAGAATTCTATGATGAGACCTCACCATTCCGGGACGATGCCATCGCCAATTCACAACGCGCAACCTATCTTAACAGCGCAGCCAGCGGCCATGTATTGTATGACCTTTAATGTTAAAGGCTTAAACTCCCCCAATAAAAGACATCACCTCTTCCTCCTCCTACGTAAATGGAAGATAGACTTAGCTTTCTTACAGGAAACCCATTTCAAGGGAGAGAAGATCCCAAAATTACCTAGCAGAGATTTCACCCAACACTTTCACTCCACACATTCTCAGTCAGCCTCCAAAGGGGTGTCAATCCTCATCGGGAAAAACATTCCTTTCTTGTGTTCGCAGAAATACATAGACCCAGATGGCAGGGCGCTGTTTATTAAGGGTACTATAGCTTCTCTTCCATACACACTAGCTAACCTCTATGCGCCCAATAAAAACCAAACATCCTGGCTGATTAAGACTTTACAAGCCTTAGCTTTATTCAAAGAAGGCCCACTAATTCTGGGAGGAGACTTCAACGTGGCATTGAACCGCCTTCTTGACTCTACAGCCTCGTCGGCTTTACTATCTCAAAGATCCATAGGAGCTATAAACAAGGCGCTGCAGAGCCTTGACCTTGTGGACATATGGAGAACGCACCACCCGCAAGGGCGAGATTACACATTCTTTTCCCATACAGCGAACTCCTACCACCGTATCGATTATATCTTCATATCAAAGGAACTTCTGCCATTATCTTCTGACACGAAAATAGGATCCTTCACCATCTCAGACCATGCACCGCTGTCGACCAGAATAGAGCTGCGACGGGTCCCAAAGGGTCAGTGGATGTGGAGGCTAAATGAATCTGTATTGGACACAAAGGAAAATCTTGACTACCTGACAAAACACCTAAAGGACTACTTCGAACTGAATGCTACTTCTGCTGTTAGCCCGCAGATTGCCTGGGAGGCGCACAAAGCATATTTCAGGGGCATCTTTATCACTCTAGCCTCTAGGATTAAGAGGGAGAACCAGAAGAAACTTGATGATTTGTTGGTGAATATAGCGACACTTGAGAGGACCCACAAGAGATCCAAGTTGGTGAATGTCCAGAAAGAACTGACAAATCTGAGAGAGTCCCTCCTCGATGTTTTGAATGCAAGATCTGCAAAACACCACCTCCATTTTCGCAAGCTCATATATGCTCATGGGGACAAGGGCAGTCGTATGATGTCCTCCCTGATACATAAAGCTAAAAACCGATCGTATATCTCAAGTATCAAGACCAAAACAGGCACCTTAGCACTTAGTACAGAGGATATCACTGCTGAATTCACGCAATACTACTCCAGCCTGTACAACTTACAAGATGCGGACACGGACTCCTACCGGATAAACAAGACACCTTGTACAGAGGAATTTCTCTCTGGCCTTTCCCTACCTAAACTGACAGAGGAAGACACCGCTCTACTATTGGAACCGGTCACTGATAAAGAACTGACCACTGTGATTAACAGTTTCCCACCTGGCAAAAGTCCGGGCCCAGACGGCCTTCCCTTGATTTATTACAAAAGTTTCCAGTCGGTTCTCCTACCTCACCTGACCAGACTGTGCAATGCAATCCTGAGGGGTGGGAAACTGCCTGAACAGTCGCAGGAAGCTCACGTGACCCTAATACCAAAGGATGGCAGAGATCTATCGTCTTGTGGGAACTACCGTCCCATCTCATTGCTTAATCTGGATCTCAAGATCTGGGCCAAACTCTTGGCACAACGGATGAGCCCTTTGATCCCAACGCTTATTGACCCCGAGCAGTCCGGTTTTGTTCGAGGAAGAGAGGGCCGAGACAACACTGCACGTCTCCTCCCTCTCATTTATAAGGCTAAGAAACACAACACACCACTGCTCCTTTTAGGAGTTGACGCGGAGAAAGCCTTCGACAGAGTAGACTGGTTCTTCATGAGGCACACCCTACTGAAATTTGGCTTTCCACCACCCTTTGTCGAAGCAATCTTTTCCCTATATACTGCCCCACATGCTCGATTGAAGATAAATGGGACTTTCTCCGCACCATTTAAGATCACGAATGGAACCAGGCAGGGTTGCCCATTGTCGCCCACCTTGTTTATCTTGGTCTTGGAAACACTCCTGCAATCTGTTCGGCAGGACCCTAGGATTCAAGGCATGAAGATGGGTGACATATCTACATCTGCGACTGCCTTTGCGGATGACGTTTTGTTTGTAGTCACAAACCCAGAAACCGGCCTCAATGCACTGCAAGAAGTCCTCGCTAAGTTCGGGGAAGTATCTAGGTATAAGGCGAACTTAGACAAGTCCGAAGTTTTGAATATCTCTTTGGGAAATGCCAAAGCCAGAGACTTAAAAGCCAAATCACCATTCCAGTGGGCCGCAAAGTCAATAAAGTACTTGGGGATCCAACTTACTCCGAAAATAGAGGATCTCTACGAACTTAACTTCGCCCCATTGTTGAAGACGATCAAGAAGGATTTGGAGGGCTTTCAATCCTTGCCTCTCTCTTGGCTAGGAAGGAAAAATATTATCCAGACGTACCTATTACCTAAACTCTTGTATGTCATGACGATGCTTCCGATTTTCCTCCCACGGGAATTCTTTGCCTCTGTCAAAGGGCTATTCACGAGATTTGTATGGAATCATAAGCCTCCTAGGCTAGCATGGTCTCTGATGGTAAAACCCAAGCGCCAAGGAGGAGTGGGCCTACCGGATATAGTCAGGTACTACAGAGCAATCCAGCTAAGGTGGTGGGCGCACCTCCTCTTCCCAACTAAGACACAAACGTACAAGCTCTCCCTACCTCTACAGAAAGAGTTATGGCTCCCCTCCAATTCCAAAACCCACCCAGAAGCAAAGAATCCCCTTCTACGGGGTGCAATTGATACATGGAAGATAGCAGGCCCTACTTTAGCGCCGTCCCCATCACCCCTGCTTCCGGCTAATCTTCTGCCGGCGCTCTTTGAGGGCTCTGGAAGACATCCGCTGCCGCCTTGGCCGACTCATTTGAATATTCGTTTAAAGGACATGTGGGATGATTCCAAGAAAAGATTACGCTTGCGTTCCACTACCACTGCTCCTGGAGACAAAACCCCCTTCCTACTTCGCTCCCATATTCAGTTCTACATCTCGCAGTTTAATAAAATCTTTAAGCTGAGAAGCGAACTGACCCAATTTGAGAAATCACTCCTCTCACAGACAGCGATGTTGAGGAAAACTTCTGTTCTTCTGCATAGATTTATATACCCGCATACCGCGTATAAGCCGGCCTATCTCTCAAGTTGGGAACAAGAATTGAAGATTTCCCTGTCAGACACAGAAGTTGAAACGGCTCTAAGAGCTTCACAGGGCTTCTCTACATGTGTAAGAATAAAAGAGAACAACTTCAAACTCATTTCCAGATGGTACAAAACACCAGTCTGGTTGACCCAGAGAGGACTGACAATGGATCCATTATGTTGGCGATGCTCTGCTCATGAGGGCACTTACACTCATCTGTGGTGGACTTGCTCTGGTATAAAACCCTTCTGGGATGCCGTAACGGAGAGAATTGAGAAAATTAGGGGCTCCCCTATACACCTGTCACCGAAGACTCTCTTCCTCTTACTTCCATCAAAATCATACTCACCATCGAAGGACCGCTTAGTGACATTCTTACTGGCAGCAGCGAAACTACTGATACCAAGGTATTGGCTACAACCTATCCCACCGCCTATCGAAATGTGGGAAAAAACAGCTCAAGAAATCTCTCGCCTGGAGGAGTTGCTCAGCTGGTCTTCCAGAACCCATGACCAATATATCAAGATATGGGGTCCATGGATTAGATACCGAGATTCACTTAGTAGACTTTAGGTACACACACTGGAACTAGTTGGGTACTGGCTCACACCCACCTGTTAACACACTGGTTCTACATTCTGACTAACCTTCCCTTCCGACCTTCCCTCCCTGTTCGCCTAGTTCTCCCCACCCCCCACCCCTTATCCCTACTCCTACTGTCATGCACTTCAAAGATGAAGCGATTGGGCTGACGTAGGATGTTTCGTTCACACAGTCACTGGTGTAACTGATAGCTTGTTTACAGTATTAGGTCTTTGTTGTATATGTGACCTTCTTGCTATTTGTATGCGTCTGTTTTACCCTTTGTAATTGAAAAATGTTTAATAAAACTTTGGAATTAAAAAAAAAATGATTAAGATTAATAGGGGTGCCCAAACTTTTTCATAGGACTGTATATATATATATATATATATATATATATATTGTAAATGTGGGACCTTCAGAGAAGGTAAGTTGCTGGGACAATCAGACAGAGGAAAAGGTGTTCAGCTCACACGTATAGGTTTATTGGCAACAGTTCACACAGTCCAGCAGTAAATAAAACAAATTGGCTTTTCTTCAGCAAAATGGGTAACTCAAAATAGCTTGCTCCAGCACAAAGGATAATTCAAATAATATAAGTAATCCTTACTTCAGGTACAAAAAAGTAAATTTCCAAGGTTTGCTCATCAACATACACAAGGTGATTTTTAGGGTTTTCCCTTCAGACACACACAGGGCAGTGTGTACACCAGGTTTCTCCTCCAAGAGACGACCACACACCCCCACTTCCCTTGAGCAGCCTCAGCTCTTTTACAGCAGATCCTTGGGTCACCTACCAAACCAGGACTGGAGTATAGGCCTGGGTCTACAACAATACCTAAATCCTGGACCCATACTCCAGGCAGTCACCATGTGGACACCAGCCACCTCAGTGGAAGATACCTGCCATCTACCACTTTTCCATCTGCCTGTTTACAATATATAAATATATATATATATCTGAATATATGTATAGGAATGTGTTTTTCCTCTATTCCTCCATCCTCCTCCATATGTGCAATATGAATATTAATCTGAAGCTGGGAGTGGTATCACAACTGTGGAAAACATCTTGTGCGGTACCAGTTCCAAAAACACCTCATCCGACAGACCTTAACAGCTACAGACCTATAACACTGACATCCTACCTGATGTAGGTCCTAGAGCAGCGGATCTCAACCTGTGGGTCGCGACCCCGGCGGGGGTTGAACGACCAAAACATAGGAGTCGCCACATACCTTCCAACCGTCCCGATCGGTGGGAGGTATGTCCCGGTTTCAACTGATTGGCGCCTACATCGCGACTACAACTATATGAGTGAGCGAGACTGAGCGGGCAGCGAGGGAGCGTTGGAAGGTGAGTGTAAGTGGTTTTTTTTTGTTTTGTTTTAAACATTAAGGTGGAACATAAGGAAGGGGCAGATGAAGGGGGGGGCGGCATGACACTGGTGGCAGAGATGAAAGGACATGAAACTGTGGGCAGATGAAGGGGGGACGGCATGACACTGGGGGCAGAGATGGAGGGACATGAAACTGTGGGCAGATGAAGGGGGGGACGGCATGACACTGGGGGCAGAGATGGAGGGACATGAAGCTCTGGGCAGAGATGGGGGAACATGAAACTGGAGGAAGAGATGGGGGACATGAAACTGTGGGCAGATGAAGGGGGGGTACGGCTTGACACTGAAGGCAGAGATGGGGGGACATGAAGCTCTGGGCAGAGATGGGGGAACATGAAACTGGGGGAAGAGATGGGGGGACATGAAACTGGGGGCAGAGATGGGGGGGGGACATGAAACTGGGGGCAGATAAAACTGGGGGAGAGATGGCGAGGGGACATATAATGTACGGGTGACTGTAGGAGGATTATATTGTGTGGGAGCACATGAAAAATGAATGAGAATGGGCGGAGTCAACATAAAAGTGGGCGCGCCGCATATTTTATCCCTCTTTCTAATCTTCAAAAGTTGCGAGGTATGCCTAAAGCCATCAGAAAATACATATTTCCGATGGCTTTAGCCACTGAGAAGCCGCGCTACTGTCTGCAGCAGCGCTATTCAGCTGGAATGCACGCCGTTATAGACGCGTGTTCCAAACTGAATGGGGTCACCGCCACATGAGGAACTGTATTGCAGGGTCACGGCATTAGAAAGGTTGAGAACCACTGTCCTAGAGAGACTGGTCCTGGCACACCTCCAACCTCTGGTAAGCTCTGCCATGTGTAATATATAGCAAGCAGTCCTGTCTTTTTAAGAAGGGAACAGGGACTAGGAAGGAGATGGGGGTTGCTTGCACATGGCTAGGAAGTAGTTGCAGATCTATGTGTGGAGATGTAAATAAACCAAGTTGCTGTTGGATTTCATCCCTTATTCCTCATACTTCTTTAAGACATTACAACTGGCGACGAGGATGGAATGAAAGTTCTGCTGCTGTGAGTACAGACTCAAGGGAGATGGCAGACTACATGCATGTATTCCCAAAATTTGATACAACTGATAGCAATAACCTGGTTTATAACTGGGGAAAATGGATGCACAGGTTTGAGAACTTTCTGGAAGAAATAGATATAAAAAGATATAAAAGATAAAAGAAAAAGCGCTTTATTGCTGCACCATGCTGTCACAGAGGTATATGACATTTACAGCACCCTACCTGTTGCTGATACTGACACTTACAGCGGCTGCGTCAAAGCCTTAACAGATTACCGTATTTTTCGGACTATAAGACGCACTGGACTATAAGACGCACCTAGGTTTTATAGGAGGAAAATAGGGGAAAAAAAATTTTGAAACAAAAAATGGTAAAATATTTAATATATGGGAGTTGTAGTTTTGCAACAGCTGCAAGGCCACATTGACAGGTGACCCTGCAGCTGTACGGGGATGCATAGAGTGTTTTTTTTGCGGGGCCAGCTGTACTTTTTAGTTATACCATTTTGGGGAATATCTATTGCTTAGATCACCTTGTATTGAAAAAAAACCCGGTGGTTTATGATATATATATATATATGAAGAGCTCAACGGAAAAATGGCCTAAGTCCACATTTTGTCATATTTCAAATTATTACCTAGAAAGCTTCTTTGTACCTCGTTCTATGCATTGGGTTTACAAGGTACCTAGGATTAATGACCTAAGTCCATATATTTCAATGCAGAAGAATTTACATTCAATGGAATAATGGCCTAAGTCCAATACAAACTTACTTACTTCATTCTCGTTGGTCATTTTTTCATTGAAATCGTGACTTCCGGTCTGTTGTTTATATTAGTGTAAAAACTTTGTCTTATTGTTTAAAAGGCTCTAAATCGACTTTTGCACATATTTAGCGCCGAAAAGGGAGGCAGGTAATTATTATTCTTCATCGTTTAATAATAGTAGTAATTAATTAATAATATTAAATAAATAATATTTATACATGAAGCTGCAATTTTTTTAATAAATAATACAATTTATGATTAGGATTAACGGTGTTCATTAGCTGATTACATTGGATAGATATATTCCACAATAATGCCCGTTTGCTTTAGGCTAAAACTTTAAACTTCGTTTTTCTCACAATATTGATTTTTGGACTTAGGCCATTTTTCCGTTGAGCTCTTCATATATATATATATTTTTTTTTTTTCTAGGGACAGGAGGTGATTTAGAACTTTTATTTATATTTTTAAAGCTTTTTTTTTTTTTTTTTTTTTTTACTATTTTATTTTCCCCCGGGGGCTTGAACCTGCGGTCACTTGATTGCAAGTCCCATAGACGGCAATACAACTGATTGCCGTCTATGGGACATTCTGTCTATTAGTATTACGGCCTCCGGCACCTTTGACCGCGGCGCCGGAGGGGTTAATGCCTTAAAGCTTAAAGGGGTTGTCCCATCACAAGGATCCTATCTATACTGCTTGTTAATGTGGATGTAAGACTTTTCCTAAATACACTGCTTCAGCAAAACTGCTTTGTTTGTCCACTATCTTACTTTATTCAATTTTTTGTGGCCACAGCCCTGACCTAGCTGCTCCTGAGTCAAATGATGTATCTGCTGCTCTCAGGGGGGAGGGAGGAGGGGCTAAGTGCAGGGAGCGAGCCTGTGTATCTAGCTATTCCTGTGTCTACACCACGTGACCTAGGTCCTGCACTCAGATAGGGGAGAGGAGCTGCTTTCATTTCCTCTGTTCTCCCAGTTATCAGGCTAGCTAATTCAGTTGTGTTCATTATGGCAGAGGCAGGCAGTCTCTGTATGTAACACAGAATGGAGTTGCTGCTGCCTGTACTTCATAGTTCAATGTGGGTGGGCGGAGCTACACTCGAATTTGGGGGCGGAGCTAAACGGCAGGTTGCCTGTGAAACCCCGCCCACCAAATGATGCAAGAAACCAGGAAGAAAGAAGATTTTACAAGAGTGAAGACTGGTGAGTATGCAAGGTGGGAATACCCCTTTAAAGCAGTAGACACCCGGCGACTATGGCGGCCGCCCGGCTCCTGGGCGGTCGCCATAGTTACAGACCCGACATGTGCTGTACTATTACGGCGCATGTCGGGAAGGGGTTAAAAGTCCCTCTCTGGGAGATATAACTCTGTAGAAATCCTCTGTGACTTAGTCCTTTTACCAGACAGGTAGATAGTTCACCAGTATTGCAGCCTGGGGTGATGATTATACCTAACTAACTACAGGCTTTTTACTCAGTCCCCAGCAATATGGTGCCAAACTTGCAGTGTGGTGCGTGCACGCTTACTTCTGTTGGGTACCTTTTAGTCTCTGTTAGCATCAGGGTGAAGAGGAGCTCCTCGGACAGCATGCGGTCTCACTGGCAGTCTCACTTCTCAGCCAAGTCTCTGACAGTAATCTTCTCCTTAGGATGGTGTCTGGACAGACTCTGAAAGTCTCAAATTCTCAGCTATTCTTGCTGTGGCTTCTCCCTCCAAGGACCCTCTCTGCACAGTGATGTCTCCACAGCTCTCTCTTCTCCTCTAGAGTCCAGCACACTCTGACTCAAAATGGCTCCTAGAACCCTCCTACCACGATCAGGGTTTCCACATCAATGTTCCAGGGGCATACAGCCTTTTTCCTTTTACTTGTTATCTTGCAAAAGCGACCTCTTGTGGTCAAACAACAAAATGTCAGGTTGTGAAAACACCAACTCAATTACACATTGCACATTCACGACACAGGGGCTGTTTCACCCTCTTACAAAAATACTGCAGATACATTAACCCAGAAACAAAGAAAATGTTACCAGTGTGGGAAAGACTTAAAACTTTGTCCAGCATTAGGACAAACTTGCAGCAAGTGTGGTAAAGAGAACCATTTTGCAGCGGTGTGCAAATCATCACTACCCAAGTCTCCTTACACTGCAGCTAAACAGGCCAATGTAAAAGTCCTGCATCAGGCTGCAGAGGAGACATCACTCACAAGTGAGGACTATGTTTTCATCACATCTACACCTAAATCTGTGCAATCTCCAAGTGTTACTATCACTGTACTCAATACAGATATTATTTTCACCATTGATACTGGGGCCTCAGTGAACATTGTAGACAGTGATACATATGAGACATTGCAGACACAGCCTGTCCTGGAAACTGTGCAGACTAAAATCTTCCCATACAGATCTTTGACTCCATTACCTACTGTGGGAAAATTTGAAGCTGAAATCAGCTACAAAGGCAAGATGCAAAAAACAAGTTTTTACATCCTAAAAGGTTCTGGAGGGTGTATTCTCAGTTACCATACTGCCCTAAATTTGGGTCTCATTCAGATCATCCATACAATTATTATTATTTTTGTTTTTTATATAGCACCATTAATTCCATGGTGCTTTACATTTGGGGGTTACAGACAATACACAAATTATATAGGTAGATATAATACTAACAATGACCGACTGGCACAGTGGGGTAGAGGGTCCTGCCCACGAGGGCTTACAATCTATGAGGGTAGGGGGGTAGAGACAGAAGGAGAGGGGGAGACTGTACAGATGGTGATAGTGTTATTGGAGGTTGTAGGCCTTCCTGAATAGGTGCGTCTTCAGGGCCTTCTTGAAGCCTGTGATTATGAGTGTCAATAACTGATCCTGCCAAAAAGGATGTGCAAACTCTGCTGAATGAATTTCCCTCTTTGTTTAATGGACTTGGAAAACTAAAGGACTTTCAAGTACATCTTATGTGGATGAAAACGTTCGCCCCGTGGCGCAATCCCACAGGCGCATTCCATTTCATCTGAGAAAAAAGTGGAAAAGGAACTCCAGTCTTTAGAAGACGATGATATTGTTGAAACTGTCACTGGTCCCACTCCATGGGTTTCTCCAATTGTTGTGGTTCCAAAACCCAAAAATCCTGACTAGGTGAGACTTTGTGTTGACATGCGGCTGCCAAATGCTGCTATCCAGAGGGAAAGACACCTCTCTCCCACAATGAATGACATTATTCATTTACTGAATGGAGCAACTTTTTTTTTTCCAAACTGGACCTTAATAAAGGTTACCATCAGCTAGAACTGGCTCCAGAATCCAGATACTTAACAACGTTTTCGACACATGTAGGCCTAAGACGATACAAACATTTGACATTTAGGGTATGTTCAGCCGCAGAAATTTTTCAAGATGCCAAAAGAAGTGTAATCCAACATATCCCCAATGCTTTCAAGCTGAACACAATTGTGCGTTACATGATGTCTTAGCATCTAGGGGAATCACTCTAAACAAAGAGAAGTGTCACAATACCCTTTCTATTTTCTAGAGACCAATGGCTGGGAACAGTGAGTCTAGCAATAGTAATATACAAATAGACTTACTGTCCGTTCTGTGGAAGGCAGGGAGGCTTGGCCGGAAGCAGTGGTCCTATACTCAGCAGGAGGGCTTGCTGGAGGCTGTAGTTCCACGGCTCCTTTGGACCGGGTGGGTAGCAAAGTCCTTGTAGCAGGAGGGCTTGCTGGGATCAGCAGTTCCACGGCTCCTTTAGACCAGGTGGATAGCAAAGTCTTAGTAGCAGGAGGACTTGCTGGGGTCAGTAGTTCCACGGCTCCTGTGGACCGGGTGGATAGCAAGTCTTAGGTAGCAGGAGGACTTGCTGGGGGTAGTGGTTCTAGGTAGCAACCAACTTGCAGGTAATTCACCAACTTGGAACAGTCAGTTTGAGCTTGAGGTCCTTGCAGAAGACAGGCTTCTGAAAACAATACTCAGACAACTGGGTAATCAGAACACACATGCTAAATAATGAAGAATCAGGAAATCAGGGTAAGTCACAGGCAGGAAACACAAAAACTCCATCTTGACTGATGGCAAAAAAGAGTTCAACAAAACAAGATCCTGACATTACTCCCACCTCAGGAGCGGCCTCCGGACGATCCCAGACCAGGCTTCTCAGGATATTTATCATGAAATTGTTTAATCAATCGAGAGGCATTGATGTTATCCAGAGGTTCCCAGGAATTCTCTTCTGGAGGATAGCCTTGCCATTTGATAAGATATTGTAACTTGCCCCTGAAAATCCTGGAATCCAGAATCTTCTCCACAACAAAATGTTCTTGATCATCTACCAAGACAGGACCAGGAGGAGGAGATGACCGTCCCGGAAAAGGATTGGAAATTGTAGGTTTCAGCAAAGAGACATGGAAAACAGGATGAATCTTCATGGTCTTTGGAAGATTCAATCGACAGGTTACTGAGTTTACCAGACCACTAATCTTAAAGGGACCAATGTACTTTTGTCCCAATTTACGTGACGGCACCCTTAATTTCAGGTTCTTGGTAGATAACCAAACTGCGTCTCCTACCTTGAATGTTGGTGCTGGTTTACGACACCTATCAGCTGTATTCTTAAATCTCTCTTGAGCTGTGCGCAATGTCTGTTTTAACAAATTCAGATCTTGTTGTAAAGAGGCAATTCTTTCTGTAACTGCTGGCACAGGAGCATCCACGGGAAATCTGGGAAAGATCTTTGGGTGATAGCCTTGGTTAGCATAGAATGGTGTTACTTTTGTAGAAGCACTTTGTGAATTGTTGTAGGAGAATTCTGCCATGGGAAGCAAATCAACCCAATCATCCTGTAGATGGCAGACATAGCATCGTAGATATTGTTCCAGAGTCTGGTTAGTACGTTCTGTCTGTCCATTTGATTGTGGATGGAAAGCGGAGGACAAACAGACATCTATGTCCAGTGCCGCACAGAACCCTCGCCAGAATCTTGCAGTAAATTGAACACCTCGGTCAGACACAACCTCATCTGGAACTCCATGTAGGCGAAAGATATTTTGAATAATTAAGTCAACAGTGTCTTTAGCTGAAGGTAGACCTGCACAGGGTATGAAGTGAGCAGCTTTCGTCAGACGATCAACCACCACTAAAATTGTATTTTTTCCCTTGGAGGTTGGCAGTTCTACAATGAAGTCCATGGAGATTGACCCCCAGGGGCGAGTTGGGATAGGAAGAGGCTGCAGTAGTCCTGTTGGTGCAGAACGTGGTGTCTTACATCTGGCACAGACATCACATGAGCGAACATAATTACTGACATCTTCTCGAAAACTTGGCCACCAGAAAAAACGAGAAAGAGAATCTTGGGTCTTCTGTATTCCCCTGTGACCTGCCATCTTGGAATCGTGCATCAGCTTCAAAATCTTTACTCTCACCGCTTCAGGAACATAAAGGCTTTGCCCTTGAACCCACACTCCGTTCCTTAGAGTTAAACGTACATCCCTTGTGGGTTGTGAAAGAAATGGATCTGAATTATAAGCCTCCTTAATGTCACTCAACAAATCTTGATTGTGAATTACCCCTACAAAATTGGAATTTGACAGTATTGTCTTGGGTAAAGAACCCGGAATAGGGTCAGCAACGTACATTCTGGATAAGGCATCAGCTTTACCGTTACGAGAACCTGGCCTAAAAGAAATCACAAAATTAAATTGATTGAGGAATAAACTCCAGCGAGCCTGTCGGGGAGACAAACATTTAGCAGATCTGATAAACTCCAAGTTACGATGATCAGTGAGGACAACAATCTGTTGTGATGCTCCCTGGAGATGATGCCTCCATTCCTTAAAGGCAGCGATGATGGCCAATAATTCTTTATTCCCTACATCATAATTTCTTTCTGCGGGTGACAAACGTTGAGAAAAGAAAGCACATGGATGTAATAAATTCTTCTCTCCTGTTCTCTGAGAGAGAATAGCTCCAATAGCACTGTCCGACGCGTCTACCTCAACAATGAAGGCCCATTCAGGATCAGGATGAATTAAGACTGGGGCTGTGGTAAATTTTTCCTTTAAACGGTCAAAGGCTTCCTGTGCTTCAGTGGTCCAAATAAACGTTGTTGACTTTCTTGTTAGTTGGGTAATAGGGGAGACGATCCCTGAAAAGTTCTTAATGAAGCGTCGATAGAAATTAGCAAAACCAATGAAACGTTGAACTTGCTTAACGTTCTTGGGAACAGGCCAATCAAGGATTGCTTGTATCTTACTTGAATCCATGCTCAATCCTTGAGGGGTGATTATGTACCCCAAAAACTGCACTTCAGTTCTATGGAACTCACATTTCTCAAGTTTGATGTAGAGATGATTTTCCCTCAGGCGTCCTAAGACGGTCTTTACATGCTGTTGATGTTCCTCGAGAGAATTTGAAAAAAATCAAGATGTCATCCAGATATATGACCACGAAGAGATCTAGAAGGTCCCTGAAAATGTCATTCACAAGGTGTTGGAAGGTGGCTGGAGCGTTACAAAGTCTGAACGGCATCACAAGATATTCAAAGTGCCCATACCGAGATCTGAAAGCGGTCTTCCATTCATCCCCGGTCCTGATGCGGACTAGATTATATGCACCACGAAGGTCTAATTTTGTAAATATCTTGGCCTGTTGTACTCTCTCCAATAATTCTGGAATTAATGGCAAAGGATAGCGATTCCTAACTGTAACTTTATTTAATTCCCGATAGTCTATGCAAGGTCGGAGAGAGCCATCTTTCTTCTTGACAAAGAATATGGGAGCTCCAGCTGGAGATGAAGAGGGACGAATAAAGCCTTTAGCCAAATTTTCATCAATGTACAACTTCAGAGCTTCCAGTTCTGGCCCTGCTAGTGGATAAATGCTCCCAAAAGGTATAGATGCACCGGGTCGGAGATCTATCGGGCAATCATATGGACGATGTTGCGGAAGTAGATCGGCTTTCTTCTTGTCACAAACATTGGAGAATATCTCATAACAAGATGGTAAACTCAGCATTTGAGCTGAATCTTGAATCTTCATGCTGGTAAGTGGTACATTTGGAGCTGGAGCCGGATCTTGGATATTCATGCTGTTAAAGGGTACATTTGGGGCTGGAACTGGATTCCGTATATGCATGCTAGCGGGGAGATCCTTTTCCGGAAAACGTATCTCACTAGTTTCCCAGTTGATATCAGGGTTCTGGGTCTGCAACCATGGAAAACCCAAAATAACAGGAAAGTGTGGTGAGGAAATCAGCATGAAGGTAAGGGTCTCTTGGTGATCAGGTTTCAGCTGGATCTTCAAGGGTACTGTCTCATGATCTACTGGCCCTGAGACTAGTGGAGATCCATCCACTGTCTCCAGTACCACCGGTGAAGCCCTTTTCCGGAACTTGATTCCATGCTCCTTGGCAAACAATAGATCTATGAAATTTCCACTAGCTCCTGAGTCAATCATGGCCGTACTAGTAACCCACTGAGAGTTGATCAATATCTGAATTGGAAGGAGGCAGTGTGATCCTCTTTCCTTTTCTTTAGGGTGCAGAGTCACAGGAGCTATGACAGCATTCAAAAGCAAAGCTGACTCAGAATCAGAAAAGTCAGATTCTGCAATTGCTGCAGCCGTTCTAAGTGGACGATTAGGACAATTCATAAGGAAGTGACCCGAACCACCACAGTACAGGCATAAGCCCTCCCAAAGCCTATGTTCTTTACGGTCCTGACTTTGACGTCTCTGTAGAGAATCTATTTGCATAGGTTCAACCCCTGCATCCCGGGGAGGTTTACTCAGTGGATCCTTCACGGATGAAGAGGGGAAAAAATTACTACTCCGATTCAGGGCGAGCCATCTCTCTTTCTCCTGCCTCCGTTCAGTAATACGCGTGTCAATACGGATACAATGATTAATGAAATCATCCAAGCTGGAAGGAGCCTCTGCTCGGGATAATTCATCCTTAATAATACTGGATAGGCCCTTACGAAAAAGAGGAAGCTGTGCCTGACTGTTCCAGGTTGTATCCACAGCCCATCTTCGGAATTCCATCGCGTAGTCAGTAACGGAGCGCCTGCCCTGACGTAAAGTTAGAATGGCAGCTTCAGCTGTAGCACATCGATTGGGGTCATCAAACATTAGATTCATAGCGGTAAGGAAATCGTCCAATTTGTCCAAGATGGGATCTTCAGTCTCAATGAAAGGGTTGGCCCAAGCTATGGCTTTATGAGTCAGGAGCATGATAATACACAGCACTTTGGAACGATCGGTTGGAAACTGGCTAGCATTGGCATCAAAATATAAACGGCACTGGTTTATGAAGCCACGGTACTTGTCACGTTCACCGCCGAATCTAAAAGGTGGTAACTTAGGAATGGGAGTGGGAATGGGAACTGGTGCCTGTGCCTCCAATTGTGCAGTGCGGTTACGTAGTTCCTGAATTGCTTGCCCAAACACCTGGGTATTATGGTTAGATTGTCCCTCCATTGCATCAATCTTTGCTTTTAGAGCCTGCATCTCAACATGCATAGAGGTAGTCAAATTGTATAGTTTCTTAAAACGTACCTCCAAACTCTCTGAACCAGCGGTCTCCGTCATCATGGCCTGAGTATTCTGTCACAATACCCTTTCTATTTTCTAGAGACCAATGGCTGGGAACAGTGAGTCTAGCAATAGTAATATACAAATAGACTTACAGTCCGTTCTGTGGAAGGCAGGGAGGCTTGGCCGGAAGCAGTGGTCCTATACTCAGCAGGAGGGCTTGCTGGAGGCTGTAGTTCCACGGCTCCTTTGGACCGGGTGGGTAGCAAAGTCTTTGTAGCAGGAGGGCTTGCTGGGATCAGCAGTTCCACGGCTCCTTTAGACCAGGTGGATAGCAAAGTCTTAGTAGCAGGAGGACTTGCTGGGGTCAGTAGTTCCACGGCTCCTGTGGACCGGGTGGATAGCAAGTCTTAGGTAGCAGGAGGACTTGCTGGGGGTAGTGGTTCTAGGTAGCAATCAACTTGCAGGTAATTCACCAACTTGGAACAGTCAGTTTGAGCTTGAGGTCCTTGCAGAAGACAGGCTTCTGAAAACAATACTCAGGCAACTGGGTAATCAGAACACACATGCTAAATAATGAAGAATCAGGAAATCAGGGTAAGTCACAGGCAGGAAACACAAAAAACTCCATTTTGACTGATGGCAAAAAAGAGTTCAACAAAACAAGATCCTGACAAGAAGTGTGAATTCAACAAAACTTCGTTGGAATTTTATGGTCACATTTTTTCAGCCGCGGGAGTACATCCTGATCCAAAAAAGGTACATGCAATAAAAATGGCCTCTGTTCCTCAGAATGTCAGTGAAGTTCACTCTTTTCTTGGAATGTCCAGTTACTGTGCAAGATATATCCAGAATTTTTCCACTATTAGCTCACCACTGAGGGACCTCACCAAACAAGGCTGTCAATTCAGATGGACTCCAGAGTGTCAAAGCTCGTTTGATGCCATTAAAAATGAACTCTGTTCAACAACAACCATGGCTTACTTTGATCCTACTCTACATACTGAATTGATTGTGGATGCAAGTCCGGTGGGGCTGGGAGCCATTCTGACGCAATACCTACCCAACAATCCGGACCCCTCTATCCTTGCTTATGCCAGCAGGGCATTAACAAATACAGAAAAAAAAAACTTTCAACCTGAAAAAGAGAGCCTGGCAGTTGTCTGGGGTTGTGAGTACTTTCATCTTTTTCTCTATAGAGCTCCTTTAACTATAGTCACTGATCATCAAGCGCTCCTCTGCATATTTGGAAACCCAAGAGCCAAGATGCCAGCAAGAATTGAACGGTGGGGTCTGCACCTTCAAGATTACAATTACAAAATTGTTCATCAGCCTGGAAAATACAGTAATCCAGCTGACTACATTTCTAGACATCCCTCAGAAGAAGACCAAGGTATGCACCACGCAACTGAACAGTACATCAACTTTGTGGCAAGTCATGCGGTACAGCTGATCAATTTTTGACAGCAACAGCAAATGACAAGACACTCGGTGCTTTAATGCACATTATCTGGAATGGAAAATGGCATGAAATTCAGAGAACCAAATTTCCAGATCTTGAAATCGACCTTAAGGAGCTAAAGTCATTCTCCAGTGTCAGAAATGAACTATTAGTCGCTGAGGAGCACCTCATTCTCAGAGGTACCAAATTGGTGGTTCCAAAGGTATTACGTAACAAAGTCATACAGATTGCTCATGAAGGTCATCTGGGAATTGTAGTTACTAAAAAAACTTCTTCGAGAAAATATGTGGTTCCCAAATATGGATCATTTGGTGGAACACATGATAAAACATTGCAATACATGCCAGGTAATCACTCCTGCATCACATCCTGAGCCCTTACAAATGTCTCCTCTACCAACGGCCATCTGGGAGGAAGTAGCAATGGATATCTATGGTCCACTACCTAATGGGCAATACATCCTGGTGACTATTGATGAATATTCAAGATATCCTGCAATTGCACCCCCTCCAATGGACCCCCTTCAATTTGCCTATCGCCCAGGCATTGGGGTGGATGATGGCATCATCCACCTTCTTCACAGAACTCTTTTTCACCTGGAGAAACCAGGGAACACTGTGAGAATAATGTTCTTTGATTTCTCCAGTGCTTTTGACACCATTCAGCCAGGGCTACTGAGAGACAAGCTGGATCTTTCTGGAGTTGACCATCACCTGTCCAACTGGATCCTAGACTATCTCACAAACCGACCTCAGTATGTGAGAGCCCGGGGCTGTGTGTCAGATACTGTGATCAGGGACATCACAAGGTACAGTTTTGGTCCCTTTCCTCTTCACACTGTACACTGTTGACTTTATGTGCAACTCATCTAGCTGTTACTGGCGAAAGTACTCTGATGACTCCACAATAGTAGGCCTCATTACAGACAGAGAATACAGAGACTTAAACCGGGACTTTGTAGAATGGTTCCAGTGTAACCATCTCAAGAGTAATGCTTGGAAGACCAAGGAGATGGTGGTGGACTTTAGTAAGCAGAGAAGTGCCCTGACTCCAGTGGACATCCAGGGGATGGGCATTGAGATACTCAAGACCTATAAGTACCTGGGTGTGCTCCTCAACAATATGCTGGTTTGGGATGATCACCTGGATGCTCTGCACAGAAATGGTCACAGCAGGCTGTACCTGCTCAGAAGACTGAGCGCCTTTGGATTCCAGGGGGCACTTCTTAGGGCCTTTTTCAAATCTCTGGTAGCATCAGCCATATTCTTTGGAGTGGACTGCTGGGAGAGTAGCATACCAGCCAGGGATAGAAATAGACATGACAAGCTGTTTAGAAGGGCCAGTTCTATCCTGGGGAACCTCCTGGACCCAGTACAGGTGGTGGGTGACAGAAGGACACTGTCCGTGGTGAGCTCCATACTGGAGAACAACTCCCTTCCCATGCATGAGACTGTGATAGCACTGGGCAGTACTGTCAGTGACCAACTTCTTTACAACAAGAATGAGAAGGAGCGCTATAGGAGGTCCTTCCTCCCAACCATGGTCAGGCTACATAATCTACAACAGGCTAAGCGAAGATCACTCCGCGCAGAGAACTACCTGATCCTGAGTCCTTCTTTTTCTTCTTAGTTGCTATGACTTCTAGTATCTTTTCTATCTGCTATTCTGAGCTTGTATGTGCTTGTATGTGTCCCATGGTGGGACTATTAAAGGATTATCTTCAGTTACTTTCACGATCATGTCACCTACATCTCAAAAACATCTCCAGAATCCACCCCATTTCTCACTGTGGAAACATCATAAACCCTCATTGTTGCTCGGATTCACTCTTCTTCTTCTCTCGGATTCACTCTACTAATTGGTCTTCCACTTACTAAGCTCTCCTCTCTACAATCTGTCCAGAATGCAGCAGCCAAACTCATCTTTCTGTAAAGCTGGTACACATCTACCTTGTTCCAGTCACTAACTGAATACCAATCTATTATAGGATTCAATTTAAAGTTATCACACTCACCCACAATTCCCTCTATAGTGCTGCACCTCCCTACATCTCCTCCCTCATTTCTGTCTACCACCCTAACCGTCTGCTTCATTCTGCCAATGACCTTAAACTTGCATTTGCTGTTATCTGAACATCTCACTCCCGTTTCCCAGACTTTTCTTGACCTGCATTAGTGCACTGGAATGGGCTACCCTGGACAATTAGATTAATACCTAATTACAGCAGCTTCAAATATGACCTAAATCACATTTTGTAGGCAGACTTAACACACAACCTGCTGATACTGTTCTACATTTCCTCACACAAGTCTAACAATTGTTATCCTAAGCTTTCTGTTCTACTTTGTTCCTCAGAATCTGACCCCTCTCTTTGGAAGTTACTCTGCACTTCATGCACTTGGTATCAGTATGTAATGTCCCGGTACTGCTAGTCCAATTCGCTCTACTGCAGACCGAGATAGCATGGACATTTTCATATAAGGTAAATATTTTCCTCCCCCTTCATTCCTTCTATATATTTCTATTCTTCCAGACCCAGCACACAGGGGGTCTATTAATGCGCCATCTTGTGGATGTTTTTGTGAACTGCACCTGCCTATATTTTGCCATTGTAATTTGAGTTGTTACTGTAAAGGGAGTGTCCATTATGATTAGCTGACCTCCAGGACCAATCAGGCTCCCTTGACTGGCCTGGAGGGAGAGTTGAGTGACCACCCCTCTAGAGGGGGTTGGGGACGTTTTTGGCGGATTTCTTTTGTGTGGGGCTACAAGTCTAAGACATGAGACAGCTAGCAGACTGAGCACATGGAGCACGGATGATGGCTGCCCACTATCAGGGTACACCAAGCAGAGATGCCTTCTCCTCTGTCCTCAAGGCCCTTCCCAGAGAGTGTTTTCCTCTGAAGCTCTAATCTTACAAGCGCTGAAGTTGATGGACTTGTCTTATCCGTACATCTGGGACCTCACACGTATATCTCTATCCAAGTAAGTCCTTGGGACAAATCTATATTTAAAGGAGCCCATAGCTAGTTCGACGGAAATTGAGGGTCCCCCACCGTCGATAACTTGTATCTCCTCTTCTATATACGTGTACCCAGTTTGTTGAGGCCTAACCCCCTGGATACAGGCCATCTTTACAAGTATATACAAGTTAACTGCCAAGCAACTACTATCCAAAGCATTCTGCCCCATCCTCTGCTAATTGGACACTACCTACAAAGATCGCTGTATTGTATGTGAAGAAGTCCTCCATATGTACATTTGTATTACTTTGTCCTGCTAGTAAAAAGAAAAGCAACGATTACCCCCGAAGCCTGGTTGTCTGTTGTCATTGTCAGATATCACGCAGGGGAGGGTAGTCGGGGACATCAAAAGGGAGATTGGGTGCACATTCGGGACCCAGGGACTCCCTGCAAGCCGGCCACATCGGATATATTACCGTGATACCAGCCCTGGCCCCTCCTGAGTGTTGCAAGTATATTCACAGACACCAGCTTGTGCTCATACAGCTTCAGTTATATGACCTTATTTATTAAAAGATGGCTGGACCCTGGTACCAAACAAGCCCTCTTACCCCTTGTGCCACCCCTATTTCCTAGATTGTAAGCTCTTGCAGGCAGGATGCTCACTCCTACTGTTTGATATGTTACTGTCATGTTAGTGTCTATGCCCAAACCACAGAAGACGGAATGCAGCATGCACCTCTAAGGAAATAGGGGTAAGAAACTGGCACTACGGCGGCTGACTAGGCCCTGCCTGAGGGTGTTGGTCGACTGTTCCCAAGCTAGTCCTGGCCCTGACAACTTCTGGCTCTCTAAACAAGAAGACCTAATGGATAGGTAGGGAGAGAGCTGCAAGATGCTAGGGACTGGGATACTAAAGGTGGGCACCTCTAACGAAACAAAGGTGCAGCTGCATACTGAAACAAACAGGATGGGACGTGCTGGGAAACAAACACGCAGCACAAGATAAACACACAACAGGATAATGAGGAGAGGAATAGTGAGGAAAGGGTTACACAGGACAGGGGCAAAATAAACTGAAACCCAAAACAAAACCTCACTAATACAAAGACAGTGTCAGCGAACCAGAAAGTGTAGGACAGGGGTTGAGTAGCAAAGTAGAGGGAAAACAGACTATCACAAGATGAACTCACACCACTTCCAAATAACTCCTCCTAGCTGAACCAAGGATTCTGGTTAGAAACAACCAATACCGGCGAAGACAGAAGCCAGCTCTCTGCCTTATACAGGCCCCGGAATAATCCGATAGGCTAATGAGAATGTCAAACAACTGAGGCTCAAGTCAAGAGACCTCAAGTGAACACCAAAGACAGATACCCAGCTCCCAAGTGAATAGCACAGTAGCAAGAAACCGCAAAAGACCGCAGAACACCAGCTCGAATCCCCAAGAAAACACACAAACTTTTACAAACGACTAAGGTCCTGACAGTTACACAGTAATGTCGGATAATGTATTTTCATGTTTCCTCTGATTTGTAAAGTGCTACAGAACGTGTTGGCGCTCTATAAATACAATTATTATTATAGAGATTTGCTAGTGATTATGATGTAGGAAACTCGCTGGTATGAGGGGGAAAGGTGCAGGCTGGAAATTAAGTTGCAAAGAAAGTTAAAAAACAAAACAAAAAAAAAACGCTCAAGGCTTCAAGTAGTGGGTGGCTGCAATAAAGTGCTGCGGGAAAATCTGTGGCGTAAATGCATTGTGGTTTTGCCTGCTGCACTTTTCACAGAAAGTCCACAGACTTTCTGCTTCAATTATAGCTATAAGGAAACTTCCATCATTTCTGTAGGTATAATTGACATGCTGTGATTTCCAAAACACAGCATGTCAATTATACCTAATGGAATCCCTTCCATTATGCTGGGACTGTAAAATGCTGCAATTTTTGGTGTGGAGTTTCTGCCGTGGTCAAGCTGCCACGTTTGAGCCACGCGGGGCCCCGGCCCAAAGAAGGATTTGGTGCACATAATACAATAAAAAAAATATGCACCAAAGCAAAATGTATGTTTAAATTGAAACTAAACAATATCAAATCAAAGACATAAAAATCTGACTTTGGAAAATCATGTGATGAATTTGCCCCTATGTGATCATATTTTGTATTCAGAAATAATAGGTTTACCTTAGCTGTCTTGTATAGTAATGTCCAACTTCTAGCGTGTCCTGACAGTCAGGATAGTCTTTAGTATAAAATAGCCTATTACAGCTCTAAGTATATTACCCAGAACATAACACCTTGCAAACTAATAGACACATACAACTAACAGAGACTCCAAGCCAGGGGTGGAGTCTGACAAACAGTATATGCCAAGAGTGCAGTCTACTTCATTCTTATACACACGTACAGTAGGACTGATGTCACATCTTCCAGCATCAACTATGTGGACTATTTTGGGAGTATTTGGATACTGAGCTAAGGTGCAGCGCTGTCTGGTGAGTCTTGAACTTGCACTGGGCACATTTACTTGTAATGATGAATATAGGGCACCTGTTGGCATCTCCCTGTTTCCTGAGAGAGTGTTTTGTGATACAAACAGGCAAGTGGTGGCGTTTTCTTGTAAAGTCTCTTGATATAAATGACACAGTAAAGCTATTTTACCAGCTAGCCACACTAAATCATAATGCAGGAAATATGCAGCTCTGGAGGAAAGGTGAGGTGTGGAGTTACCTCCATATGGAGGTAAAACCATCTGGGGGAAAAAAAAGTTCCCATCCTAATTCCCTTTTTGTGGCTTTCACAATATTCAAATGAGCAGTCTTGAGCACCAAAGGCGGTTCTAGTGTTTCAAAGTGCCCTGCTCTAATGCGACCTCCTTCTACTAACCCTTCTTTAATTGACAGGGTCAGGATGCTAAGCTGAAATTTTGCCTGTTCCTGTCTTCTCATGCTTGGACTGGCATATAAGTGGATTGTGGGTCCTAGAAGTTTGGAGCAATGGGACTACCCTTAGTACTCCAGACTGTATATGTGCATATTGTGAAATAAATGAATATCGACAATGGAGCCATGAATTTTCATGGGGAAAAGGCAACGCCTTAAGGCGAGTTTGACCAATCTGTCTTGCTCGATTATTAACCTTCACCTTGGTGACAGGTTTCTTTTAAACCAATTTTCTGGCAATCAACCATCAGAAAGGTATTATTAACTAGTATAAAGGCGAAGGCTACAAGTTGCATTAATTGTTAAAATGACACATTGGCACTGTTCCAGAATCCTATGGTGGCAGTGTGCTTTACACCACTCCATATGATGCTTGTCACTGTAACTGTTACTTGCAGCTGCTCAGCCATGGAATCTCATGCCATGAAGCTCCTGGCTGATCTTATTGTCAGAGGGGGTTTGGAACACTGCAGTTATTATATAAAGTCGACAAGCCTGTTCTGTAACTTTACATGGTCGGCCACTTCATGACTTGAAGTGTTGTTCCTTATTACTTCATATAATAGTACCATATGGGAATTTAGTTAGCTCTAGAAAAAAACAAAACAAAACAAAAAAAAAAAAAAACATTTCACAAAGGATTGTAAAAGACAGACTGCATGACTTGGTGCTGTGTTTTTTTTATATACCTGTGGCAATGGGACTGAATGAAACACCTTAATTCAGCGATTAAGAGTTATTTCCCAATACTTTTATCTGCATAGTGCGCATTGATACCTGCATATATACCTGTGGAGAGCATGTATCATATATATATATATATATATATATATATATATATATATATATATATATATATATACATTTTGTTAAATTCTATTTATGCAAATGTATTCATTTTTCTTCCACAGCTTATTCTACGGACTACACAGCTATGTTGAAACAACTTAAGCATTTCCGTTTCATACTCTGTTTTTTAGTTTTGGCAGTGCCAGTCTTTTTCATTAGAACTGTCTTAAAGAATAACAAGACCCAAAGATTGAAGTCCTTCTATTCTAATTATATTTTGCTAATCACAGAAAAAAATAATCACCAAATTTTAAGATCAGAAAATGTACCTTCCAACCATATAAGTCCAAATGATGTTCTTCAGAAAGGAAATGCTATTATATTTTTGGAAGTCACAGATAGGATGGATGAACCATCTTTGGTTTTGTGCTCAATTGAATCAGCAGCTCGAGTATATCCGGACAGGCCAGTGGTCTTCTTCATGAATGGATTAGATGACATTGTCAATGAGGATGATGAGAAGAAAGCCCGGGAACACTTTCCAACCCTCTCATCTTATAAAAACATCTACTTTTTACCTTTGCGATTGAAGACAGTATTTGCTGACACCCCATTTCTGTCTTGGTATGAGAAGGTAAGGATTAAAAGATGCATGAAGATTTGTATTTAAAGGGAGTCTGTCAGTAGAACAGTAACTATTGAACAATAAGCACACGTATAACTTGTGACAAGTTGCAATAGCAGTATTGCAGTCTATGATAAACTCAATCTGAGGTTTACAGGTTCAAGGCTCCTGGTGAAGGGCTAACAAAAAAAATAAAAATGCTAAATAAAATTATGATAAATTTCAAATGAGCAAAAAAGTAGGCATCCCTACAACTGATAATGGCTAAACTGCAAACATATAAAAATATTTTGTCCATAAGTGAACCCCCCAAAATACCTCCCAAAAATTATGAATAAAAATTGACCAGAACATCAAACATTTCCCAAAATGGGTTAAATAAAAAGAACATTAAGCTCCTCAGAAAAAGATTTACGTCTTATGTTTTTATTTTTCTTAAGTTGTTAAAACATGTCAAAAACTATATAAATTTGATATCACTGTAAATGTAATGACCTGCAAAATATAGGTAACATGTCATTTAGGATGCACAGTGAATGCTTTAAAAATAAAATGTATAATAAAATTATGCAAATGAAGTTTTTTTGCAGCTTCATAGCACATTGTACAGGATGCTAATTGGTACCTCTAAAAAGTACAAGCTGTCTCACAAAAAGTAAGCCCTCATGCAGCTCTGTGAATGGAAAAATCAAAAAGTAATGTATTTTTGAAAGCAGAGATTTTTTTAAAAAATGGGAACAAAAACAAAACAGAAATGGCTTCAGCGGTTAGGGGCTAAATTCGGGCAGTGACTGGAACAATTTTTTCAGGGTCACAATATGAGCAATATTCAAAAAAAATGAGTAGCCAAAACAAAAAAAAAAAAAATGAAAAAAAGGGAGTTTAAAAAAAAAATAAAAAATCACCCCCTTTCTCTAGATCGTAATTAAAAAAATAAAAATAAAATGGAATAGAATCAATAAAAACTAGAGAACAATAAACAAAAATAGTCAGCACTGTCAAACAATATGAATGGAGATGGGCAACCTCTCAAGGTTTGTTTCATTTTCAGTTTGGGTAGCTCGGGTCCTAGATTTCCTTTGGGTCGAACCGGTTTGGAACTACAATTAATTTGACTAAAACATGGTATATAACACTGTTAGGGCCCCTTCACACTACAGATACGCTGCCTGATTCTGAACGTTAAAACACGTTCATAATCAGCATGTATAAAGCAGATCCAATTCATTTCAATGGGAGCCGCCATACGAGCGCTCCCCATTGAAATGAATGGGCTGCTTTTTACTCTATGAGCGCTCCCATTGAAGTGAATGGGAAGCGCTCGCGTGTACGGCTCGCCGTGTGAAGGGGCCCGGCACTCGGCTCAGTCCGAGCCGTACACGCGAGCGCTTCCCATTCACTTCAATGGGAGCACTCGTAGAGTAAAAAGCAGCCCATTCACTTCAATGGGGAGCGCTCGTATGCCGGCTCCCATTGAAATGAATGAGATCTGCTTTATACGCGCTGATTCTGAACGTGTTTTAATGTTCAGAATCAGGCAGAGTATCCGTAGTGTGAAGGGGCCCTTAACCCCTTAGCGACCCTTGACGTAACTGTACGTCATGGGTCGCATGGGGATGTATAGAGCGAGCTCACACGCTGAGCTCGCTCCATACACGGCAGATGCCGGCTGTATAATACAGCCAGGACCTGCCAATAACAGCAGCGGTCGGTGCCCGAGCCGATCGCTGCTGTTAACCCTTTACACACTGCGGTCAAACGCGACCGCAGCGTGTAAACAGCGCAGGCGGCACGGGCGCCGCCATGTTTCCCCGATCGCCGCCCTCCTGAACGTCACATGAGGGCGGTGATCGGTTGCTATGACAGCCGGAAGCCTATTGAAGGCTTCCAGGCTTGTCTCTGCCCGAGATCTATTAGACGATGCCAGAGGCATCGTCTAATAGAAGTGCTGGGATTCTGCTATTCACTGCAGTACTGTAATATTGCAGTGAATAGTATGAGCGATCAGACCCCCTAGGTTTCAAGGTACCTAAGGGGTCTGATCATAAATGTAACAGAAGAAAAAAAAAAGTTTTTAAAAGTATTAAAAAAATAAAAAAAATATAAAAGTTCAAATCACCCCCCTTTCCCTAGATTAGCTATAAAAGTAATTAAAGAACATTAAACATAAACATATTAGGTATCCCCGCGCTCCAAAATGCCCGAACTATTAGAATATTAAAACATTTATCCCGTACTGCGAACGGCGTAGCGGCAAAAAAAATAAAAACAGCCAAAAAGCGTTTTTTTCAACACTTTGCCTCCTATAAAAAATTGAATAAAAAGTGATCAAACCATCAGATCTTTCCCCAAATGGTATCAATAGAAACGCCATCTTGTCCCGCATAAAAAGACACCACAACCAGCTCCATACATGGAAATATGAAAAAGTTACAGGTGTTAGAACATGATGACACAAAAAATTTTTTCTATTTTGCAAAGTTTATCATTTTTTTAAAAGTATCAAAACATTTCAAATACTATATAAATTTGGTATCACCGCGTTCGTACTGACACGTAGAACACAGGTAACATGTCATTTGTACCAAACAGTGAACGCTGTAAAAATTAAACCCATAAGAAAATGGCGCAAATGCATTTTTTCTCCAATTGCACCTCATTCTGAATTTTTTTCCAGCTTCCCAGTACATTGCACAGCATATTGAATGATGCCATTACAAAGTACAATTTGTCCCGCAAACAATAAGCCATCATGTGACTCTGTGAACTGAAAAATGAAAAAGTTATGGCTCTTGAAATGTGAGGAGGGAAAAACGAAAATGCGAAACCAAAAAATGGCCTGGTCCTTAAGGGGTTAAAGAGGACCTTTCATCAGATTGGGCACAGGCAGTTTTATATACTGCTGGAAAGCTGACAGTGTGCTGAATTTGTGCTCTAAGACTGGGGAGGAACGCCCCCTCCCCTCCTGATAATACTCGTCTATGGACGAGCTGTGTGAGCAGAGGGAGGGGGTGTTCCTCCCCGCTCCACAGTACAGCACTATAGGCGCTGCTGGGCAGAAGGGCGTCCCTGGCTAAGTGTCAGAAACGCCCTTCTGACTGTAAAGCCCTATGGTACCGGGACTGATAGTGCTTTACACCGGGCACAGATCGGGAAAGCCGATAGTGCGCTGAATTCAGCGCACTGTCAGCTTTCCAGCAGTATATAAAACTGCCTGTGCCCGATCTGATGAAAGGTCCTCTTTAATGCTACTAAGAACCTGTCTATCTAGTTTCTAGTTCTCAAAGGCAAACACAACCAAAGTTATGTCGAAGTGAAAGTGACATGTATGTCTATGGTAAGTAGTGGATACAAACTCTGAGTTTAACCATACAATGTGCTGACACTCGCTTTCACACATTTTTAACATTTAAAACATTCCAAAAAATAACCTTTTTTCGGCAAAAAAGGTGCTCGCCCATGTTTTTTTAGACATACATGAAGCTTATATTGTAAAAAGCAATGGTTTTGTAGAAAAATTAGCACATTTTGATGAGTTGTAAGTTATACAAGTTTGTTGTTATTTGTGAGACAAATTTGTTGGTTGTGAGCCTAGATGAAAATTCCAAAAAAGCCACTAAAATGATCTCTTTGGGTACAAATGTGAACTCAAAATGGTTTTGTTACCTGTATCAAAATGAGTGGCATGCGGCAAGGAGTAATATGATGGACGAGATTGCAGGACACGTCTGGCTGAGTGGTAGTAGCTGTGACAATATCAGTGGCAGGGCACATTATGATAGACAAGGCCACAGGACATCTCTGGCTGAGTGGTGGTAGCTGTGTAGGGATAGCAGGCAGCATCAGTAGTACAGCAAATGGAACATGATGATACAGCAAGATGGCAAAACCAATATTTGGAGGCATCAGCAAGAGGGATGTGAAATTCTTCATAGATCTATGCCTGTTTGATACAATGCCACTGAAAGCACTAACCACCCTCTCGGCCATTACATTTGAGGCTGGTATTAATATATTGTGAGGACCAGCAACTATTTGTCAGTGCCTTTACCGATACTATGTTTGGTTTAGGTGATTTATAAGGTTGCACTAAAAGCTGATCTGTGACTATATCTGGTGCAGGGTTAGCTTTTGTATAGGCTTTTAGACACACTCAATGTGGCAGGGGGTTAAAATCGACCACAGTGTTGTTCTAAAATAATTTTTGCTGAGTAGACACACCCCCCCCCCCCCTTTCAACTTTGGCTTTCACCAGGGACTCCTAGGGCATTATAGCTATATCAAATTATTGATTTTAATGCCTGCAAGCCACTAGGAGATCTACTAGGAGTGAGGGGTTAATGACATATTGACCACACCTAATCTTGTCTCAAGCTCACTGCTAATGAATTTAGGCAGGACCTGCTTACCATCTGTCAGTAAGCTGCAGCATTTTTTGTTTAGGTGTGAACAGTGCCTTAAATCACCTCTGCACAATTTTAAAGCGGGGCATGATTTTTTGTAATATTTTAAACTAAATATTAATAAAGTTTATTCCTTTAATCTATATCTTGCAGATGGTGGGTTTGGGCTATCCCTCTGTTTTTTTTTTTTGTTTTGTTTTGTTTTGTTTTTTGGAATATGGGATGGAAATCCATGCAAACACAGCGAGAACATACAAACTCCTTGCAGATGGTTTTTTGCCCTTGGCAGGATTTGAACACCAGGACTGCAGCGCTGCAAGGCTGCAGTGCTAACCACTGAGCCACTGTGTGGCCCCATATGTTTTTTTTTTTTTTTTTTTTTTTTTTTTTTAAATAATACGCTTGTAAGAAGCCGTGTCTACAGCCTTCTATGCTTGCCAGTATATGTATGGATGCAGGGACCTACCATGGTTGATGACATCCATAAGAAGCGTTCCGGAAGACCACGTACCTCGACAAGCCCCATAAAAGAAGAAAGATGGGGCACCTCCACACTACCATGTGTTATTCTCAGGTCCCCAGTAGGTGCAATTGTGTCTGTTAATCGAACCATTTAATTTGAATGTGGCCTCATCACTCCACACAATCTTTGTGGGAAAGTGTGCATCTTCGTTACATCGTTCCAAGTACCACTCGCAATACTGTACTCTTCGGTCTGGATCATTGTCATTAAGAGCATGGACTAATCTTGGAATGTAACTTCTCCACTGGAAATGTTTCAACGAAGTCCAAGAAAGTCTTTGCGGCAAGCTAGTCATGAGGTAGGGATTTCAAAATCATCAGTCCATCACATCATGAAACGTTGTCAGTGGAGAAGTTACATTCCAAGATTAGTCTATGCTCTTAACGACGATGATCCAGACCGAAGAGTACAGTATTGCGAGTGGTACTTGGAACGATGTAACGAAGATGCACACTTTCCCACAAAGATTTTGTGGAGTGATGAGGCCACATTCAAATTAAATGGTTCCATTAACAGACACAATTGCACCTACTGGGGACCTGAGAATAACACATGGTAGTGTGGAGGTGCCCCATCTTTCTTCTTTTATGGGCCTTGTCGAGGTATGTGGTCTTCCGGAACGCTTCTTATGGACGTCCTGAACATTTCCATCAGCTTCAAACTTATCTCTAATTCGAGTGATGGTAACTCGTGTAGGTGGTTCTTTGTTAAACTCCCTCCTAAATTGTCTTTGCACTTCTACTGTGTTTTCATACTTCCAGTAGCATTTTAGAATAAATTTCCTTTCTTCAAAGTCAAGTCTGTACACCATCACTCGGTTTAATGGTCTGTAAAGAAAGAATAAATAATTGAGTTATCAGCTGCTAAAATGTGTATACATTTTTTTGGGACACTCTGTATATACAACCATTGCTTTTTCCAATACAAATGCCATGTGTGTATGAAAAAAACATGGGCAACTACCTTGCCCCAAAGGAGGCTAATTCTTGGAGCATTTAAAATGCTAAAAAGTAGATGTGGCACGTAGTGTATGGTTAAATGGGTAGTTGGTATTGTCTACTTACCAACCATTTTTCTATAGACATACATGTCACAGTCACTTTGACATAACTTGGCCTGTACTTGCCTTACAGAGCTAAAAATGGGGTAGCTAGAGTTCTAGACACCCTGACACTATGTTGTTATCTAATTTAAACTCTGATTATTGACACACTTATTCAGGTGTGAACTTAACCTCTCTTCTGTTTGCTAGCCTCTCTGCTGCCTGAGGCAAACTATAGAAAGACGCCCCTCCCTAGAATAAAAAGGATGCCCAACCCAGCCATCTTTGGTTGTGTGATGAGGCCCTCCCTTAATCAGGACATGTCCCCCATTACCTTGTTTGGCCCACAACGTGTAACACCCCTTTTAACTCCCCACATGGTATATAGCCCCCTTTTTCTGGCCCACCACACAGAATAGGACCCCCTCCTCCCCCACAGTATTTGACCACACTTTTTATGGCCCCCACAATATATGATTCCTTGCTTAGGGCTCCCCACAATATATGACCCCCATTTTTTTGCTCCCACACAGTATATGACACCTTTTTGTGACCCACACACAGTATGTAACCCTTTCTTATGGATCCTGCACAGTATTTGACCCTCTTTTATTACCCCCACACAGTATATGACCCCTTTTTATGTCCCACATGCAGTATAAGAACCTCTTTTTTTAACCCCCTCCCCCCACACACAGTATATGACCCTCTTCCCCACTATAGATTAGGCTGCTACCTATTGTGTTATTAGAATAGATAGAAGCTGATAATTTTTACTCACCTGTCCACACTCCTGTTCAGGCTGCCCTCCACTACCTCCTCCAGAGTGTGTGCGCTGTAGCCGATGATGAAGAACACCAGGGTACTGCACATAGAGATCTGATGTTCTTCGGTGTTGTGATGTAAGTGTAGCGCTGCCTAGAGGCATCAGTGGAGGTGCAGCCTGTACAGTTACGTGGACAGGTGAGTAAAAATTATCGCCTGCTATCTATTGCAATAACACAATAAGTTGTGTCAGTTTATTCCATGAGGCACCACCTGATGCCATTGCCTCAGGATGTCTTATGGAAGATGCCCGCCTGCATTTATTTGACTCAAAATAAATCTTTGAACCAAACCATATGAACACGAAAGAAAATGCATCTTCAAAGATTCGCCCATCTCAAGTAGGCTCCCTTTAAGTTCCAGTGGGAGACTACCATGTAATCATCTTCTTACTGATATGTTATTTGAATAAGTGAATGGGGGTAACGATTATAAAAAAAACCTCTTAGATTAGTTACTTGTTGGACACTGCAGGGAAGGATGGACATTTTTAAAAACACAGTAAACTGAGAATCTCTATTGAGGGTATGGGCAGAGGTTTTACTTTACTTACTTTGTTGTATTTATGGAACTCGCTATTTACTTGATATTTTCCTTCCCTTATTGAATCCTAGATAGACCAAACACGAGAAATCTACTGGACTCATAATAAAGCAGATGCTTGCAGATTAGCCTTGATCTGGAAGTATGGAGGCATTTACATGGATACTGATATTATTTCAATTCGACCCATTCCTGAAGACAATTTTCTAGCTGCTCAGGATGACATACGCACCAACAATGCTGCTTTTGGTCTCTCTCCACATCATCATTTAACTTGGGAGTTTATGGAAAATTTTGTACAGAATTATACTGATTATGAATGGGGACATCAAGGACCAGGACTTTTTACACGTGTTTTAAACAAGTATTGTGGAGTTCTCAATTTTACCTCCATGGATCATCTCAAGTGTGCCAATGTCTCCTACTTTCATCCTGAAAGATTCTATCCCATACAATATAGATCCTGGGAAAAGTACTTTGAGGTTTGGAAAGATTTACCAACTTTTAATAATTCTTATGCTCATCACCTCTGGAACAACATGAATAGAGAAGGAAAGCTCATGATGGTCGGCAGTAACACACTAGTGGAACATCTTTATCAAAAATACTGCCCCTCCACCTATAGCAGTATATTAAAGACCGTAACCAGTCAGCATTTTAATTTATCACTCCTAATCAATCCGATAATATAATTGCCTTAAAAACACACCAGGGGATGGAAGGCTGGCAACCAATTCTATTCAAGAAAAAAGAAAGGAATCTGTACCTGCATGAAAAAGTATGAACTAAACCCATAAAGACACAAAGGCAACCCTAAAGTTAACAATGTCAATTTCCAAGGGACTATATGCGTATCTTATGTATATGTTACTGTTATGTATATGTTACTATCACATTGAAAGCAATAGGTTAAAATGCCTCCTATTGATTTCAATGGGGAGCGTGCGTATGCCGGCACCCATTCAAGTCAATGGGATCTGACTTTTACGTTCAGAATGAGCGGAGCGTAAACTCCGTGTGCAGGCTCCCTAACCTAGACTTTTAGCAGCTACATTTTCCTGACAGACATTTTCCCCTGCAGTTACATCTTTTGATACTTTGACCACCTATGAAGATTTCCTGGCACACACAAAGAGACACAGTTACATTTGGAACTTCCTCTTGTGAAATGAAATTCTCCTTACTAATGGCAATCTGGTTCCAATTGTCCTTTCTTAGTGCCAATCTCATACATCTTGCCATCAGCATCCACCTGCAGAATGACCCCAAGAATGTTTCTGGAGTGACTTCTACCCCTGTCGACATCAGGAACAGACAGGGTCAAACCTGCATAAGTGTGACATTTATCATGCTTTATTACATTAACCAAATGTATTGGTTATTTTGTATAATCCCTGGTTATTATGCATACTAACCACATTTATCAAAGTAACAGTCACATATACAAGGTTTGTTTATGTAAAAGACAAAGGGGTCAGGCATGTTTAATTTCAGTGTACAAACCTTTTGTTCTGAAAAGATAAACCAGCATAAGGCTGGGGCCACACAGTGCTAGCGAATCCCATCCACACATTGCAGAAAAATACACGCAGCGTATACTCTGCAATTTCCAAAACCATTTTGGCGGAGGTTTCCCTGTAGGTATAGTGAAAGCAGAACGTCCACAGAGGAAAGCTGTGAAAAGCACTGCTGGGAAAACCATAATACCATCACAGTGTTTCCCTTAGTGATTTTTTTGCTGCGGCCAGCTACTTGTGGCCTTAGTCTAAAAGATATCTCAGTTTGATGGCGGGAAGCAGGTTTCAGAGAATGGGCTCTGTGGGGTCCTACTATATGCCTTTATTTTCATATGAGATCATGAAAAAGTTTGTTTTTTTCTGTCAGATTCCACATGAATTTGGCATAAAGTTGCATATTGTCAGTAGCGCAACTACCATCGTAGCAGCTATAGTGGCTGTTATAGGGTCCAGTACCTTAGGGGATCCATTTGGCTCCTGCTGCTTTTTTATTTTTCTAATAGGCCGTTACCTGCTGGAGTAACCCCATCAGGTATTTAATTATCGATCCCCATTGCTACTCATGGCTGCCTCCAACTCCCCTTCTACCCTCCTGGGGGCATTGTGCATCCCATATTACATCACTGATGCTGATGTGACTTAATATTGCTGACAGTGAGTTAATATGGCGAGCACAGGGCCACCAGGAGGGGAGAAGAAAAAGTGGTGGAAGCTGTGTGCAGAAACTTGGATTGATAAGTAAGGCTGCAAGCTTACGGCAAGAGTATTATTGGGCGAATCTCCAAGATTTGTCTCGCAAGGTTCGCCTGGCAGCTCCCGAATACGTTTATTTTGAAACGACTTTTATTATACTCTGGGATCTCTTCAGACTCCATAGTGTAGTGCTCAGAGGCACAGGGAACGGAAGGAAACATTAAAAACAGTGTTACTTACCTCTCCTAGGGTGACACAGTGTGACTGCCTTCTTCAGGCCTCTTTATTGCCGACGCAAACATCATGTGGTCATGATGCATAATGAAACCAGTGTGACTCATGTTTATAATGTTATTGAAGAGGGCCTAAGAGAGGAAGGAGTCGTGCCGGAGCCTAGGAAAGGTGATTACTACTGGTTTTTGTCCCTACTATGTGAAGGGCCATTATGGGACATTATACTGTGTGGTGGGGCTGTTGTGTGACATTATGCTATGTGGAAGGGCCACTATGGGACATTATACTGTGCAGAGGGGCCACTATGGGACATTATATTATGTGGAGAGCCCCTATGGGACATTAAATTGTGTGCAGGGGATGCTATGAAACATTATATTTTGAGGAGGGGATGCTATGGGATATTTGTTAGGAATGGTTTCTTTTACATTAGATCAATATAAGTAGTTGTAGTGATTGATATTGAGGATTAGAATGAGACAGTAATTAATCAGTCTGACAGAGAATGGAAGACTCTCCTCATGTCTGTAGACTTAGGGTGGGTTCAAATCTGAGCCCGGTCTCCGGTTTAGCCAATCCGGATGGTTTCTGTCTCCTGCCCCCTCGAAATTGGACAGGAGACGGAAATCCGGCGGTCAGCTTTCAAACCCATTCACTTGAATGGGTATGTAAAGATGACGGCCCGTGTGCATCTTCTGCCTTTCCGCAGGGAAGCTGATTTTTATAGCCGGACACAAAGTCGGACATGCAGGACTTTGTGTCCAGTTAAAAAAAAAAAACGGTTTCCCCGCGGACAGGCAGAAGACACACACGGGTGGTCACCTTTACATACCCATTCAAGTGAATGGGTTTGAAAACTGACCGCCGTGTTTCTGTCTCCTCTTCAGTTTCGCGCGACAGAAGACAGAAAAAGGGCGGATTGGCTAAGCCGGAGACCAGGCGCAGATGTGAATCCGCCCTAAGTTTCATGATTTATATATACTGAACACATAGGTATTGTTTATTAAAGATAAGATAACTAATGAATAATTTACTCTATTCATCTTTAAGGTTTTGCCTGCCTCCTTCTTTGTTATATGTTATATGATGTCAGCATAATTTTCCGTATAGTGTAAAAAACTAGCCCATAGAATCATGTGACCAGTAAGATATAAAAATCTGTGGCTATTGGAAGTCTGTGGGCAGAACACTAGAGCTTGTGTACTATGTGTGTGTGTTCCTATTTGTTAACAAATAAATCTAATCTTATTTTATTTTTGATCAGTGATGTCATGATTTGATAAGGATTTAGAATTTTCCCATCTTTATTACATTGTCTGGAGGACACTTTGGGACATTATTCTGTGAGTAAAATGGGGTGTTATACCATGTGGGGTCAGGAAAAGGGGGCATTATGCCATGTCATGGTAGGGGCAAGTCAAAAGTGTGCTATGGGGCCCAGTCATTGCCAGTTACACCCCTGCAGAATGTCAACACTGAGCATATAATACAGGAATCATTATCAATACTATGCTCTATTTGCAATTCTATATTTTGGGTGCCTGTGATGTCTCTACTTTTCACCGTAAAAACCTCATACTGCTTATTTTCAGATGGTGTGCTGTCCATGTTTGATTCGGTTTTCTGTACTTTTCTATGTTTCTGCAGCAGCAGATACACAGTGAAGAAAAATGGATGTCTGGATGAAAGCATTGAAAGTAATAGATATGTATGCTGTCTGCAAAAAGTGTAATGATATACGTATGTGAAATATGAATGTGTGAATATAGTTTTAGGTAGTAGAGAATGCCCTCTATATAATACAACTGCTGCATCAGACCACTTCTCAATGGGACAGATGTTAGAACAGATGGTCATTTTCCCTGCAAATGTGACCATAGAATATGGCAGGCCCAGATATATGGAAAACTGTAAAATAATACAACTAACGCTAGGTTCACACTAGCGTTCACCTGTCCGTTCTGAGCTTTCCGTCTTCTTCATGCCAGAAGTCGGAAAGCTCAGACCGGGTCCGGCCGTGAGCGGCGGTGAGCGTTTTATGCTCTCCGCCGCGAAACCGGATTTTTTTATCCGGACACAGAGTACTGCATGTCCGACTCTGTGTCCGGATTATAAAACCCGGTTTCGCGGCGGAGAGCATAAAACGCTCACCGCCGCTCACGGCCGGACATCTCTCTCACCCATTCAAATGAATGGGTGAGAGAGACTCCTGCAGGTTTCCGTCTCCTGCCTCTGTTTTATGCAGGAAACGGAAACCTGCAGAACGGAGTTCACAACGCTGATGTGAACGAGCCCTAAGAAGTTAGAACATTACATTTTACAAACTTACATTAATTTAAATGGAAATTAATATTCAATCTGTATTTCTGTTAAGCCAGCACAAACCAGTGCATTTTTTCTGGGGCTGCGACACTGCTGGAGATTGCAATCCCTGCAACCTTAAAGTAGTGAACGGAGCGCTGGTAATATAAGCACAATGGTGCTTCTTTCACAAGGGGAAGGTATGGGGGACTTTAGGTCCTCCATTTTCCTGAATGCTGGTGGACCTGTCAGTTGGACCCCTCAATGGTCAGGAGTACAGGGGATCACAACCCAGTGCACCTTCAGCTCTAGTTAGTGGAGGTTAGGGTGGCCTAATATGTGACTTTAACATTGCCATTAATACCCCTTTGTCCCCATCTGCCTCCCCCCTTCTATCACTAATCACCTCTATTGGTCTCTCTCAACTTACTTCTTCTACACTTAAATTCTCGGCCTCTCACTGTATGTTACTGGGATTATTTTTTATATCATATGTATTATACAGCTGTATATAAATATCCTTATCCTGACTGTGTTTTCAACCAGTGATATCTCTGGCAATATTTTAGATAGCACGTTAGTGTAACATGAAAGAAGAGAATCTCCTCTATTATACCGTATTTTTCGGACTATAAGACGCACTTTTTTTCCTCCCAATATGGGAGGAAAATGTGTGTGCGTCTTATAGTCCGAATGCAGCGTGTGCAGTGTCTGTGTCCTGTCTATGAGAATCAAAAGGAGAGCGGTGCTGTGCCTGCCTGCTCTGCCCCTCCTTCCCTGTCTGTGTCGCGTGTTTGCAGGAGCGAGATATGAGAGGCAGGGAAGTAAGGGCGAGCCAGACAGGTGAAGGAAGCGTGGTTTCAAGCTTGCCGAGAAAACCACGCCTCCTTCTCCCGTCTGGCCCGCCCCTCCTTCACTGCCTCTCAGATCTGGCTCCTGCAATGATGCCACACAGACAGGGAAGGAGGGGCGGGCCAAACGGGAGGAGGAGGCGTGGTTTTCTCGGCAAGCTTGAAACCACGCCTCCTTCACCCGTCTGGCCCGCCCCTACTTCCCTGCCTGTGTGGCATCATTGCAGGAGCCAGATCTGAGAGGCAGTGAAGGAGGGACGAGCCGGACGGGTGAAAGAGGCGTGGTTTCAAGTTTGCTTAGAAAAACACACCTCCTTCACACCACTGCAGGGTGTCTCTTTCCATCCATGGATGAGATTAGATAGATAGATAGATAGATAGATAGATAGATAGATAGATAGAATAGATGGTACTATTCCGTTATCGGGCCAGCAGCAGCGCATTTCAGCACCAGCTTTCGGGACAGCAGTTCAGTTCAGCAGCGGGAATTACAATGACATCCGAGGACTGCTGGCCCGATGCTTGTGCCCAGTAGCCAGTACATCAATGACCCCCCCTCCATCTCCTCCTCCTTCCAGTGCTGCCCCCCAGCTCTCCTTACATCTACCCCGTACCCTCTCCCCGCCACATGACTAAGCCGATGCTGGCCCGATGATAGAGGCTGTGCTTGTGTGTAGTAGGCAGTACATCGATCGATGCCCTCATCCTCCTCTTCCTTCCAGTGCTGCCCCCCAGCTCTTCTTACATCTGCCCCGTACCCTCTCCCTGTAATAGGCCTCACCGTAAATCTTGAGCAATGAATGCTACTAGATAGCCGCCGGACGCTGCAGAAAGTTTGTCCCTCCGGCTCGCTGTAGCTCACCGTTCCTATAGTCGGAGTGTTTCTTGTCAGGGCCTGGATTGAGCCCCGGTGTCTTTCCTTTCGGTCTCGGTACTAGCGCTGAGGTGAGGCCTAGTCGTGTGGCGGGGAGAGGGTACGGGGAAGATGTAAGGAGAGCTGGGGGGCAGCACTGGCAGGAGGAGAAGGATGGGGGAGGGGGGTCATCGATGTTCTGGTTACTGGGCACAAGCATCGGGCCAGCAGTCCTCGGATGTCATTGTAATTCCCGCTGCTGAACTGCTGTCCCGAAAGCTGCTGCTGAACTGCGCTGCTGCTGGCCCGATAACGGAATAGTACCGAATAGATAGATTGAATAGATAGATAAATTGAATAGATAGATAGATAGACAGACAGACAGAGATAGATAGATAGATTAGATAGATATGTTCAAATCACCCCCATATCCCTAGAATACATGTAAAACAAAAACATTACTGTGAAACACATACACATTTGGTATCCCTGTGTCCGAAAGCCCCCGGTTCTATTTACATTGGTGAAATATTATATTATTAGGTTATTAAATATTTCACCAATTTTTTTTTCCTTAAAAATTTTTTTCCCCTATTTTCCTCCTCTAAAACCTTAGTGCGTCTTATGGTCCGGTGCGTCTTATAGTCCGAAAAATACGGTATATCACAAAAAGCGAGTTTGTACGTTTTATAACATTCGAGATATAAGTGCTTGAATTGACCCTCCTCTACCCTCATGTTCTCTATTACATAGTCCCTTACTCCATACACAGTCACATTCAGTGGGAAGCAGAAACAGCTCTAGATACAGAAGACAGGCGAAAGAGTGAAAAAATGCAGGATTTCACAGAAAGGAGACAACATTTGTTAATAAACGAAATTATAAAATGTATTAATGATACAAATACTGCCAGAAAATCAAAAGTTATCCGAAAGTTTAGTTGTGCTTTACGCTGAACTTTTAAAGATTGATAGTAAAAGTTATGTTTTAAAGTCCTCTTCTTTGCTGCTATGTTTCAATCCAACTAGAATTTTTTTCTGTAGTTTTTTTATATTGTCTGGTTTTTCAGGAAACATTTCTTGCCAAATCCATATTAAATTAATTTGACTCGTACAAAGGCAAACAGAACAATTGGCAGAGCACTTTGTTGGCGCCACTCTGTTATTCATAAAGTGCATATAAATATAGGAGATTCTTGGTGCACATTTTGATCAAATAGTCAGTGATAAGTCACCTTTTTAGATGGGACTATACTACAAAGACTTCCCTCTCTCAGGTCCTTCTCCTCTGAAGGAAGTGTAATCCAGCCATATTATGCGTACCATACGCTACACATACTCTACTCACTCTTCTCTCTCTGGGCTCATGCTGCTAAATTGATTTGGTGAAGGTATAGTTGACAATGAAAATGACAAACAGTGAAAAACATTTATGTTTTTTTTTTTTTTTTCTTCTCACACAAAGGACTCAAAGCACCAGGAGAATTGTGGTGTAAAGAGTCAATGGCTGCTATATAGAAGCTGATCCCCAACATCCATTAGGATCAGTCTTTCATGGGAAGACAAATTACTAGGGTTGAGCTGATCTCGAGATTTCAGGATTGATTTTAAAGTCTGATTTCTGATCATTTTCCATTCGAACCCGATCCTAATGTAGAATAAACAAATAATATGTCAGCTCACCTTCGTGTCCAGATACTTTGATGTAAAGGAGAATGTACACTGTTCTTGTTAATTTCAGGTGAAACTTTGCATGAAGGCATAAATGGTATGCACGGAGGTTGTATGCCTTTCAGCCCTTATACTAGCTCCATAGCCAGGCTATGAGTAAGGAGCTAGTATAAGGGCTCCGAAACGCGTCAGCCGGACGCTGCGTTTTTCCTTCCTATGCTGGCCATGCTGAGCGCTTTTTAAACTTTGTAATGGATGTTTTCCTACTCTAAAATGGAGAAATAAATGCTGAGTTTTATTTAAACTTGAAAAATGTGTGCTGGATGGTGATTTCAAGAAAGTACATTACGATCCTAATGTAAGTCAATGGGATTTTTTTTAATGATCAAAGATCAGATTTTAAAAACGATCCTGTTCACTGCACAGCATGGAGTGCAAAAATTGAAGCCTCCACGCTGTGTAGTGATTAAAAAATCTGCCGGCTACTTAGTCCCCCCCACTTACCTGCACAGAACTGCTGCTGCCTCCTCTCCAAATGTGTACGCCGCTCCAGGGAGCTCCGAGCCATTGTTCTCTCCTCTCTCTCTTCGCACGCCGGCAGAGCGCTGTGCGCGCCACGTCCTCCCAGGCTAGTGTGACTGATGCTGGGAGAAGGCAGGGCTTGTTGTGGCTTAGGAGAGTATGGGTTGGTACAGGGCGGGGAGACGTGAGTGCATCACTCACGTCTCCCCTCCCTGTATCTGCCCACACTCTCCTAAGCCACAAAAAGGACCGCCTACTCCCAAAACTCTGGAAATGGTGCAATTAGAAGAAGGTCCAAGCAGCGTCTCTTCAACCATAGGGCCAACAGTGCACAGTCCTGCATTTCTAGGCCTTCCCAATTTCACCTCATTGGTGTCCTAAGGGTATGTTCACACAGCAGAATTTGCATTCCGCGCAGCTAGCCACAACGGGATTCCGTTGCAGTGCCCCGACATCTCATGGTGGCATTCCGATCCGGATTAGGCCCAAATGAATGGGTCTAATCGGGAGGGAGCCTCGCACTGCGGTAAGAAGGGTCATTTTGCTTCTTTTTTCCACTACTAGCTAGCAGAAAAAAGAAGCGAGCAGCTCCATTGAAGTCAATGGGAGCCAGTTTTGGTAGCGGATTTTCAAGTGGATTCCACGTCAAAATCCGCTGCCAAAAAAACTCAGTGTGAACAAGCCCTAAGGATGCCAATGTTGCTTACAATGATGAAGCAGGGAAATGTCTGCTCCATGCGCCACCATCCATGCCCTCTCCACCCCGGGAGCCCGCAGGTGCGATGTGATTGCGTTATTAATTTTGCGCCAGCGAATCCCTTAAGCCTTTGGAGCAGAACAGCAGGGGTGTGAAGAGTATTAATGTTTTTTATTATCTTTGTTTCATAGGCGAGGGACATAATATTATGGGGGGAAAAGAAAGGCGACTTTAAACTGTGGGGGAAATACTGGGGGACATTAAAGAGGGGGCAACTGCAGGGAGATTTTAAGCTGTGGAGCCAGCCGGAAGGGGAAATTAAACTGTTGGGGCAGCTGGAGGGGGACATTAACCCCTTCAAGACTTAGCCCAAAAGTGCCAGGACCACGCCTAATTTTTCAAAACTTACTTACGTTAATTTATATGGCAATAACTTTGAGACGCTATAACTTGCACAAGTGATTTTGAGATTGGTTTTTAATGACACATTGTACTTCATGTTAGTGGTAAACATTAAACAATATTTTTGTGTTTATAAAAAAAATAGGAAATTTGGGGAAAAAAATCACAATTTTCAAAATGTAAAATGCTCTGGCTTTCAAACCGTCATATTAACCAAATACATTGATAAATATTATCTCCCATATCTCTGCTTTTATTGGCATCATGTTTTAATTGTTCTTTAACCCCTTCCCGCCGATGGCATTTTTTGATTTTCGTTTTTCATTTTTGACTCCCCTCCTTCTGAACCCCATAACTTTTTTATTTCTCCGCTCCCAGAGCCATATGAGGTCTTAATTTTTGCGGGACAAATTTTTCTTCATGATGCTACCATTAATTATTCCATATAATATACTGGGAAGCAGGAAAAAAATTCAGAATGGGGTGGACTTGAAGAAAAAATGCATTTCTGCGACTTTCTTACGGGCTTTGGTTTTACGGCGTTCACTGTGCAGCCAAAATGACATGTCCCCTATATTCTCTGTTTTGGTACGGTTCCAGGGATACCAAATTTATATGGTTTTATTTACATTTTGACCCCTAAAAAAAATTCCAAAACTGTGTTAAAAAAATTTTTTCTAAAAGTCGCCATATTCCGACGGCCGTAACTTTTTTTATACGTAAGTGTACGGGGATGCATAGGGCGGTTTTTTTTGCGGGGCCGGGTGTACTTTATAGTTCTACAATTTTCGGGAAATGTTATTGCTTTGATCACTTTATTCAAATTTTTATCAGAATCAAAACAGTGAAAAAACGGCGGTTTGGCACTTTCGACTATTTTTCCCGCTACGGCGTTTACCGAACAGGAAAAATATTTTTATAGATTTGTAGAGCGGGCGATTTCGGACGCGGGGATATCTAACATGTATATGTAAAGAAAGGACCGAGTTGTCTCAAGACAAGGAGGACCCGCGCTGATAGGTTAAGGTGAAAGAAAACGACTTTATTGGAACAACACACAACGCGTTTCGGGCATGCACTCTGCCCTTCTTCAGGTGTAATGGTTCTAAACAAATAACAATAAATAAAAACATATAACAAAACTTGTCCTAAGATTCTTTGTGATCACATAAAAAACGACAAAATGTCTTTAACCATTATAAAACATCATAAGAAAAAAGGAAAATTCGTTCCCTACATAGTAGGCAGAAATATTCTGTGACTAAAAGTACAGATATAAATACTCTTTAGTAAAATGCTATTAAAAAGAATGTCCTAATTTGAAAACCAGGGTCTGTTATATTAAACACAATCCTATGTACAGCAGTAATCACTGGCAGAAGCTAAACATCTCAACTCTAAATGAGCAAACTCCAAGTTTTTTTCAAAGATTATCACAGTGATCAGATAGTTCTGATGGTAGCTTATCATATGTCCCAAAGGGCAATGTTGTGACTTGGGGTATCATCTCCCAAAGGTACATAAATCCATCACAAATCCGCCGGGGAGACCCATAATCTCTGGGCTCAATTCAATCAGTAGGAATTTGTCAGAGTACATCGACATCCAATTACAACCATACGTCACAAGTTTAAAATCTTATTTGAAAGACTCCCCATGTCTCATAAATGAAGTAATTGGAATTACATGGAGATCTAGCTATATCTGGGCAACACTAGATGTCCAAGCTTTATATACAAATATCCCCCACAAAAAGGGTGTCGAAAATGTGACACGGATACTATCGCAGGACCTAAATATGCCCCGTGAACAACAAAGGTTCATAATAAAAGGGATTGAGTATATACTCAACCACAATATATTCGAATTCGAGGGTGACATATTTAGGCAGACCACAGGGACTGCCATGGGTACTAGGTTTGCGCCTAGCTACGCAAACCTGTACATGGGGGGCTTTGAAGACACCTATATTTATAGGGACACAGAGTGGTCACCTCACCTCATTTTCTACAGACGTTATATTGACGACCTTATTATCATCTGGGGTGGCACGGAAACAAAGTTTATGAAATTTGTGGAATATCTAAACAGTAATGACTGGGGCCTAAGCTTTACTGCTACATCAAGTCCCACTAGTATAGATTATTTGGATCTTACTCTGTGTAGTAAGGATAACATCATTACCACTCGTACATTTTTTAAGAAAGTGGACTGTAACAGCCTCCTTAACTACCAAAGCTTACATCATAGGGGCTGGAAAAACAATGTACCCTATGGCCAATTTCGTAGGTTAAGAAGGAACTGTACCAATGACACTGACTATAGAACCCAAAGTGAAATCATGAAGAAGAGGTTCTTTGACAAAGGCTATCCGAAACAACTAATACAAAGTGCACAATCAAAAGTGGCCACCTTATCACAAAACGATCTAAAAAGAAAAAAGAAAACACCAATTTTAAACTGAATTTTCTCACCACATTCAATAATAAACATACAACAATACGCAAAATAATACAAAAACACTGGCCAATATTACAAAATGACCAATATTTGAAAAAAGTCCTTCCCCCAAATCCAGGTCTAACTTTTAGACGTGCACGCACTCTCAAAACCATTTTGGCTCCAAGTAGACTCAAGAAAGTACGGAGCAGTACCCCTTTCCCCCAATCTATAGGTACATTGGGAAGCTGGAAATGTAACAGTAAAAAATGTAAATGTTGTAAAACAATCACAAATGGTAGAAAAAGTATTAAAAGTACGGATACAGGGGAAGTTTTTAATATAGATTATCATTTATCATGTGATTCTAGTTATATCATATACGTCTTGGAGTGCCCATGTGGCCTCCAATACGTGGGTCGCACCATACGCACATTACGAGAGCGACTCAATAAACATAGGTCAAATGTTCTGAATAAATTCTTAAAACATAGCGTCTCCAAACACGCTGCTTACCATCATGAGGGCAATTTTAGTGGATTTACGGTAACCCCAATAGACCATGTGTTGGAAACATGCCATAACCGCTTCCAACTAATAAAGCGCAAAGAAATGTATTGGATATACCGCCTAAATACTTTAGCCCCCACAGGTTTAAACGAAGCCCTAGAGGACATAACCACCTAACAGCTATATTGGTATGGATCAAACTAATCTTCTGAATTAACATATAATATCACATGTAAAACCTCCCCTGTGGTATAAATATATCCAAATTTAACCTAAAACAGTATAGCTTTATTGGTCATTTTGGTTTAAAACATGTTCACTCCCATATAATTTCCTTCTGTCAGTTTTATATTGTATCTAATTCAGTTTCATAATATTAATATTTATTCAATAATGTAAAAAACATCTATATGAGTTTTGTAACAACTAACATAATAATGTATTTGTCTAATTCTTAAAATTCTAGCCAGTCATGCACTGTGCCAAAGGTAGTCCTTTATTGTTCTTTTAAATTCATGTTGTAAAGAATATGTGTTTTTTTAATTGTTCTCTGTAAACACAGAAAAAACTAGTTTTTTCCTCCGATTAGCGTAAAAGACATTTCCATGGGTTCTTAATAACTAATATGCATTTTAGATAGTCTATACGGATGCTTGACGGCATGTATGAGCCTGCACGAGTGTGTCGCTATGTCTAGGCATACACACGCGCGGCTCGTTATGTAAGACTAATCCTCTATAGTAGAAAAAGTGAGCGCCGGACTGACGAGCCGAGTACGTGCGCATAGGATTGATAAATGAGAGCCCCTTATGCGCATGCGTCTTCCCGTAACCCGGGCTTTTTAGACGCACGCGCACTAGTTTATACAAGACGCTGAATGTCTTTGTGCCTTCGGCACACGTGCGCCACAGTACGCACGCGTGGGAACTTTTGTGCGGGAAATAACATGACGTCTCCCTAATACACACTATTTATAGCCAGCCCTCCACAGTGGAAGCAAGCTTCTCTCGGCTGGACGGCCAAAGGTAAGCAATTATGCTCCTATATTCCAAACCCCAAGTCACAACATTGCCCTTTGGGACATATGATAAGCTACCATCAGAACTATCTGATCACTGTGATAATCTTTGAAAAAAACTTGGAGTTTGCTCATTTAGAGTTGAGATGTTTAGCTTCTGCCAGTGATTACTGCTGTACATAGGATTGTGTTTAATATAACAGACCCTGGTTTTCAAATTAGGACATTCTTTTTAATAGCATTTTACTAAAGAGTATTTATATCTGTCACCAAACAAGTTGCAAATCCAGCTCACCCTTGTTCAATATATGCAATGTCCAACCAACGAGCACGGAAACCTCTGTAGGATACCAGGTCCGGAAATAGAGACAGTAGTATGTAAAATCCAGCTCCAGTTGTAGTCGGACAAATCACGTGATGTGGTAGAGTAAAATTTAACTTTTATTATATCAAAATAATAAAACCGTCACACATAGTGACATAGGAGTCAATGTTACAGAACGAGCTACGCGTTTCAGGATTGCTCCCTTCTTCACGGCTGTGTGACGGTTTTATTATTTTGATATAATAAAAGTTAAATTTTACTCTACCACATCACGTGATTTGTCCGACTACAACTGGAGCTGGATTTTACATACTACTGTCTCTATTTATATCTGTACTTTTAGTCACAGAATATTTCTGCCTACTATGTAGGGAACGAATTTTCCTTTTTTCTTATGATGTTTTATAATGGTTAAAGACATTTTGTCGTTTTTTATGTGATCACAAAGAATCTTAGGACAAGTTTTGTTATATGAATTTATTTATTGTTATTTGTTTAGAACCATTACACCTGAAGAAGGGCAGAGTGCATGCCCGAAACGCGTTGTGTGTTGTTCCAATAAAGTCGTTTTCTTTCACCTTAACCTATCAGCGCGGGTCCTCCTTGTCTTGAGACAACTCGGTCCTTTCTTTGCATTTACTTACACCCCCGTGGTGTGAGGTACCCTGCAGCTGTATCTATCTACAGGATCCCAGCCTGGATCTTGTTGTTTTGTGAAGTGTTGTGTACATACACAACTCTAAAAGGTGAGCCTCACTGTCATTTCACCAAAACTTTAAAATCACAGATCTACACTACGGTTTGCTCGGTGTCTTTTTCTTCTTTCTTTGAGATAACATGTATATGTTTCACAGTTTTTAACTACTTTTATATGTGTTCTAGGGAAAGGGGGGTGATTTGAACTTTTAATACTTTTTATATTTTTTAATATTTTTTTTTTTACTTTTTTTTTTTTTTTTTGCATTTATTAGACCCCCTAGGGGTGCTGAACCCCAGGGGGTCTGATCACTAATGCAATGCATTACAATGCTAATGCATTGTAATGCATTGCAAAAAATCATCCTTTCTTTTGCACGCTGCATAGACCAGCCTGCAAAAGAGAGGATTTGCAGACAAGCCTGGGAGCCTTGTTCAGGCTCTCGGCTGTCATGACAACGGGGGGTCGGCCCTGGAGCATGCTCCAGGAGCCGGCGATCCCGGGCAAAATGGCGGAGCCCATGCGCCGCCGGGAAAATGGCGCCTCCGGCGCCTTTGACCGCGGTGCCGGAGGGGTTAATGCCTCCGATCGGTCCGGGGACCGATCGGAGGCATTAGAGCCGGTTGTCTACTGCTTAAAGCAGTAGACACCCGGCGGCTATGGCGGCCGCCCGGCTCCGGGGCGGTCCCCATAGTTACAGACCTGACATGCGCCGTACTATTACGGCGCATGTCGGGAAGGGGTTAACTTATTTTGGATGTCACAAGGCTTACAAGTGTAACAGCGATGTTACAGATTTACAAGAAAATTCCTCAAACTAATTTTTTAGGGACCTCTTCAGTTCTGACAGAGATTATAAAGGCCTATATATTAGAACCCCCCCCCCCCCCATAAATCCCCCCATTTTCAAAACTGCAGCCTTCAATAATTCAAACCAGCATTTGGGATGTTTATTAACAATTTAAGCATTTTATAAGAATAAAATCATATGGAGGTGAAATTTAGACATTTCATTTTTTTTCACTAATACATTCATTTAGCCCTAAAATTAACACATTCACAAAGGGTTAAAGGAGAAAATGCATCTCACAGTTTGTTATACAATTTCTCCCGAGCACAGAAATACCCCACATGTGGGTGTAAACTGATTTTTGGGCAGACAGCTGCCAGAGCCGCACCTCTAATGAGGCGAGGTGAGGTGACAGCCTCAGGCGGCGCTGCGGAGGGGGTAGCAGCACAGGTATGAAAAGCAGATTGCGCTGGCATAGTTTTCAGGCACCATGTCTCATTTGTAGAGCCCCTAGAGTATTAAAACAATGGAAACCCCCCCAAAAGTGACCCCATTTTGGAAATTACATCCCTCACAGAATTCATCAAAGGGTGCAGTGAGCATTTTGACCCCATAGCTATTTTACTAACCTTGGAATGTGTAGGCTAAAAATTACTAAAATGTAGCTTTATCCCTAAAGTTTTCATTTTCACAAGGGGTTAAAAGAAAAAAAGCCCCCCACATTTTGTCAAACAGTTGCTGATGAACATGTCAGTATTAGAGATGAGCGAGTAGTATTCGAATGGAAAAATTTGATGCAGAACCAGCGTTGATTGGCCGAATGCTATACAGTCGGCCAATCAACGTTGGTTCTCCTCCTACCTTTGGACGTCTTCTCCGCGCAACATTCCCGCGGCGTCTTCTGGCTCTGAATTCACTCTGCCAGGCATCGGACCGGGGCAGAACAGACTGTGCATGCCCGGGCTACAAGAAAATGGCCGCTTTGACTGTAAGCGGCCATTTTCTTGTAGCGCGGGCATGCACAGTTGGCTCTGCCCAGGCCCAATGCCTGGCAGAGTGAATTCCGAGCCGGAAGACACCGCGGGGACGCTGCATGGAGAAGACTTCTTGGAGAATCCAGCCTGACCCTCACACGTGGACTTAGTAAGTTCAATTTGATCAAATGTTGCCTACCCCTGAAATGGGAAGGGGGGGGGGGGGTAATGACTATAATAGGGTTCGATATTCGATCCAAGTAGTCGAATATTGAGGGGCTACTCGAAACGAATATTGAATCTCGAACATTTTACTGTTCGCTCATCTCTAGTCCTGAGACATGTGGAGGACATTCAACTTCCATCGGGGGTGGTCCTTGCCAGTTTGGATGTGGAGGTGCTCTACAGCTCCATACCTCCTGACTTGGGGTTTGGGGTTGTAGAGCATTTCCTAGGAACTCGTGGAACCCAATATGCAGCTCATAGTGAATTGATTTTGGCTTTGCTGAGATTTATGTTGACAATTCCTTTCTTTTTATTGACCGCTTTTTCCACCAGCGGTGGGGCACCGCAATGGGGAACTTTTTAGTTCTACCATTTTGGAGAATTGCTATTGCTTTGATCACTTTTTATTAAAAATTTTTTCAGAGGAATCACAGTGGATTTTTAAATTTAACAGCATGAGACCTGCTGGTCTGAATGAGGCTTTATAAGTTTTTACCATCTGTATGAGCGTTTCAGACGTCCTGTACACGTTTCTTCTCTGATTCACCCTCATGGGTTAATAGGGGTCGATGTGATGTTAGTTTCTTTCAAGTTAGGTTCATCTGCACGGTTTAAGCCCGTTTGATGTATCTATGTCATACATTAGGCTAATAGTCGCCAGACGACACATCTAGAGTAATGATCTACCTCTTTTCACTTGGATACACCTATGCATGCACCACCACCTTATCTTGGACATGTTCATATGGTGCGTTTTTCTGTGGTCATCATACGGTTGCTAGATACACTTTAAAATTATGATTAACGCATCCATGATAGGTTTGAGGTGGTGGTGGCCGGACATCTGTGAGTCCTGCAGTTTAGAGACCCCGTGAGTGTAGACAGCGCTCCATCTATTCACATTGATATGCTGGCGGTCCATCTTCCGTTGTATCAATGCACCTTCTTTTATATGGCATAGAGTGGGTTAAACTTGCAGCGTTGTCGACACTGGTATCTGATTCTGTCATACATCACACATTGGTGGTGGCTTGTGGACAACTTGTCATTTATGTGTCATCATTTTTAACACACTTACCTGCTCTGGAGACACACATCCTCTTCTTGCTTCAGTGACGATCGTGTTGTGTACCGGGCCACAACCACGGCCAAGGCTCCGATGACGTGTTCGGCCGAAAGTATCGCTGATTGGCCGAGAGAGATGGGGGCGCGGCATGGGGGGCGGGCCCTACCCCGGATATGGAGCTATAAATAGCCGGCGAACGCAGCACTCAGCGTCGGACCTATGCAAGTACTGGGACCTACCATCCAGGTCCCAGGAAATGCAGTTATCACTGCAATTTAGTTTCTTTTGGCATCGCCTATTTATTTTCAACTCTCCTGAAGAACTAGTGAGTAGCGAAACGCGTTGAGAGATTACCAGCATAGTGGTGTCCTTCTCATATATGGTCACACCCAGCGCCGCACCTCTCATGAGGCGACCTGAAGCGACCGCTTCAGGCGGCGCTATGCCAGGGCCCCAGGAGGGGCGGCATTTTTGCTGACCTAAGCTAGTCCAGGACAAGCTTAGCATCACCGTCTCGGCAGCCCGGCATGGGAAGCGAGTGGTGGATTGGGGAGGCCCTGTGGATGCAGCGCTGATCCAGCAGCCTCCCCTCATGCTTAGCAGAGAGCAGGTCCTCTCCCTGCCTGCTCTCTGCCCACTAACGCCGCCCCGTCCACCCCGTCCCCTCCTCCGGGGGGGGGGGGGGGGGGGGCTTTCTGTCGTCTGCCTCAGGCGGCAAAAAAGCTAGATTCACCCCTGGTCACACCTGGGTTTTGGCTGCTATACATACTATCTTAGCGCTGTATGTGTTGGTATTTTACATTGGCCAATCTCCCAACCGGCCGAATACCTATGCACGGAGTGTGTGCTAAGAGTACACTGATATTGGGCAGGAATAGCTCATAAGCAGCACCCCTGAGTGGACCAAGCAGATTATTTTGGTCGACACCAGCTATACCATCAGTAATATGGAGATCTAAAGTTTGTTAGGGGGAGCGGGCTTTATGGTCAGTAGGATTTATTAAAAAATAAATAAATAAACAAAAACCCTACGGAGCCCACTAGACTCTGACTGCTAAACACTCTGATGTGAACACAGTCTGGCAGTTAGTGTCACTGCCAGCTAAACAGAACTAACCAGGTGTACTCTGTTAGAATCACAGAGACCTGTGCAGCTTCAGAGCAGCCGCAACAATAAACTTACTGTCTAGCCAGAACTCCTGGACTAGACAGAGACCGGCAGCTACTGCCAAAGCAACTAGCAGTGTAAAGGTTATAATTATATAATGTATGAAAAAACATTGTTATCCTTTAAAGCTGAATGCTAGATGTGGTTGCTTATGCTTGAAACTGGTATAATGTTATATCATATGATGGCACCTGTATCCAGGATGGGTGCAAGAAAAACAAATGCTTGGCTTGCTACCACAAGACAGCACCCCAAGGTCACCATGCAGAAGTGGGACCAGCTGGCTATATATGGCACTGCATAAACTTTTTCTATTTGATTGAGATGTAACATACCAATCAATAATGAATATGAAAAATTACGTTGTTGTTATATCACTTCCTTTCTCTGCTACTATTTAACTCTGTGTTCTCAATAAAAAGTGCGTCAGTATATGTTTTAAGCTGAGGAAAGAATGAATACCAACACAGAGTGGTGTGATTTCTTGACCGCCGGCCCTCAGCCTTATTAATTAGGACGACGACAGTTACCCGAGATTATTGGTCAATTAGTCATAAACGCGACTATGACCTTATCAGCAGTGTGAACACTGACTTAGACGTTAAGCCAGCTACAGGCCTACAGAGATTTTCCCCACTCAATCACACAAGGCAGCATGCTGCCCAACTAACAGTGTCATTGCTATCACTGGGTAATATTGGTAGCTAGGCCAACTAATATTTGTTGAGGCTGGAATGCGCACGCACTTTTGTAAACTGATCTTAGAGCCCTGGGCGACCAGACCAGCCCCCTTATATAGGCAAGGGGTGGTCACAAGTAAAGAGCCCAGCTGCCCACGCCCAAGCCTCCATTGGTTGACACCTATGTCAGTCAAACAGGCGACCACGTCTGACTGTTGCAAGGCAGGTTAACCCTTGCAACACTAGACTGTACAGGCAACACTAGACTGTAGAGGAACAGGCAGCGACGCCCATGTAATGGCCGCACCTGCTGCACAATCCTAGCAGCGGGATAGAGAGGGGTGTGACATCAGGGGGACATTGGCATATCAGCTACAACCTACAGGGGGGTGTTTCCTTCTAATGCTATATCTCACCCTCCGCCCTCCATATCAGCCGTTCAAAATTACAAGGTCCGTGTTTATATGTATTGAGAGGCCTCTCTTTTTTTTATTAGGGACACTTGAGAATCTTTTTATTTATACCAATAAAAGCTACGTTTTAGCCTACTCTTTTTCCCTAAGGAGTACCCTTTTTCTGTCAGATATAACACCGCATGTGCCCAAATCCATGAAAGGTCCTCTTTAAAGCCACTATACACATTTATAAAGTGAAACACTACTAAATTTAACACATTTTATGAAACGTTTCTGGCAGTGCCATCACTTACATTCAAGTTTATTTAACCCCTTCCCGACATGCGCCGTTATAGCACGGCGCATGTCGGGTCTGTAACAATGGCGACCGCCCGGCAGCCGGGCGGCCGCCATAGCCGCCGGGTGTCTACTGCTTTAAGCAGTAGACAACCGGCTCTAATGCCTCCGATCGGTCCGAGGCATTAATCCCTCCGGCGCCGCGGTCAAAGGCGCCGGAGGTGCCATTTTCCCGGTGCCCATGCGCCGCCATTTTGGCCGGGATCGCCAGCTCCTGGAGCATGCTCCAGGGCTGACGTCCCGTTGCCATGACAGCCGGGAGCCTTGTACAGGCTCCCAGGTTTGTCTGCAAATCCTCTCTTTTGCAGGCTGGTCTATGCAGCCTGCAAAAGAAAGGATGCTTTTTTGCAATGCATTGCAATGCATTAGCATTGTAATGCATTGCATTAGTGATCAGACCCCCTGGGGTTCAACACCCCTAGGGGGTCTAATAAATGCAAAAAATAAAAATAAAAGAAAAGTTAAAAAAAAATATAAAAAAATATAAAAAGAATTAAAAGTTCAAATCACCCCCCTTTCCCTAGAACACATATAAAAGTAGTTAAAAACTGTAAAACATATACATGTTAGGTATCCCCACGTCTGAAATCGCCCGCTCTACAAATCTATAAAAATATTTTTCCTGTTCGGTAAACGCTGTAGCGGGAAAAATAGTCGAAAGTGCCAAACCGCCGTTTTTTCACTGTTTTGATTCTGATAAAAATTTGAATAAAAAGTGATCAAAGCAATAACATTTCCTGAAAATGGTAGAACTAAAAAGTACACCCGGCCCCGCAAAAAAAGACGCCCTATGCATCCCCGTACACTTACGTGTAAAAAAAGTTACGGCCGTCGGAATATGGCGACTTTTAGAAAAAAATATTTTTAACATAGTTTTGGAATTTTTTTTAGGGGTCAAAATGTAAATAAAACCATATAAATTTGGTATCCCTGGAACCGTACCGAAACACAGAATACAGGGGACATGTCATTTTGGCTGCACAGTGAACGCCGTAAAACCAAAGCCCGTAAGAAAGTCGCAGAAATGCATTTTTTCTTCAAATCCACCCCATTCTGAATTTTTTTCCTGCTTCCCAGTACATTATATAGAATAATTAATGGTAGCATCATGAAGAAAAATTTGTCCCGCATAAATTAAGACCTCATATGGCTCTGGGAGCGGAGAAATAAAAAAGTTATGGGGTTTAGAAGGAGGGGAGTCAAAAATGAAAAACGAAAATCAAAAAATGCCATCGGCGGGAAGGGGTTAAAGGGGTTGTCCGTCATAAATCGAAAATCAATGAGAAAGTTAAACCCCCTCCCCCCGCCTATGTTCTAATTGACTTCATGAAAACAAATTATATTTACTTGTATACCTGGTGCGGTCATGGTGAATGTCCCAGGCACATTTTCTGATCATCCGGTGACATTCCGATTTCGGATTTCTGGTAACAAAGCATCACCAATACCACGAGGGATCCTGACATTAACTATATTCACTGCCCCAAACCTAGAGATATACATTGGATAGATAGGTTCCTGGGAGCCCTGAGAGTGTTCAGATCTAATGTATAATGAGTGTATAATGAGAGTATAATGTGGCGGCTATTCTAGTTACCACAGATGAACCACCATTTGTTTGGTTTTGTAAAATAAAAAATAAAAAATTGTAATATTCAGGTGGAACCCAACTCATTAGTCTATTTGACCCTCTCTAGATATTATACTGTGTTTGGGACATGGGGGGATTTTACTGCTTTGGGGGTCACTGGAGTTATATTGTGTGGGGTATACTACTTTTATGGACCTTACTTCAAAATGCAAAAAAAATGCTTAGAGGTGTAAGCATACTGTAAAGAAAAATCTCAGATTTCTCTTTGTTGAAGCTAAAGGTCTGGACCCAAACCTTTTAAAGAGTAGTAATAGCTTATAATGAAGAATGTAGTATATAGTCATGTATTGCAATTTCATTGGTGACCAGTAGAGGTCACTCTTTACCACAAAATATGGAGAATGAGTTCTGTCTGCAGTCAAAGACAAAGTAATCTCTTAATACAGTAAAATTAGATTTAAAAAAAAAAAAAAAGTATAAATTGTAGATTTCAGTGCAATAAGCTAAAGGTGAGTCTGCGTTGAACTATTTAGCCAATACTTTGCGTATGTCCTTGTAGGGCCTAGACGAGTCATAGAAGAGGATCCCGTGTTCAAAATCCACAATACGTTAGCGCAAAGAATACCCCCCACTTTAGCCGGCTGTATGTGACAATGTCGGAAGAGTCTCCCATTTATCTGTATCGGTGCCATGTAGCACATCTACATATTTTGCACACACTCGTATATCAACATGTAATCGACTGCAGTAGTAAATACTGTACAACAAAACAACAACATAGCACAACTGATGGATTGTATCTTAATAACCACTAATAGTAAATAAATCAGCCTGCACCCCTACCAAATTCGTATTGCTATATCCACAGGCCGGCACCCACATTCAGACACGCCAATTAATACCACCTCTCATGGCTAAGCAATTATTTCACTTTGTAATGTTAGTTCAAGTAGGGACAACCATGCATACCTCACTTTGGGCATATACTGTTCCTAAATAAGACACCACATGTGTGTGTTGGCCGTTGTGCCATATGCATGGATCCCTAAATGAATAGTCTATTCATATCTGAACTCACATTAGCACCAAATGTGGCCAGCATTCGCTGTAGATTTGATAGATCCACTTTTGTTGCATATGTTATCTATACATCTGATATTCTAAGTACATTTTTTCTCTTTTGAACCATTAAAGGGGTTGTCCCACGTCGCATACTCGCTAGTCTTCGCTGCAGTAAATTCTTCTGTCTTCCGGCTTTGTTGCGTCATTGGTGGGCGGGGTTACACATGCAAAGCCAGCGGCGAGAAGTCGTCGCTTCTATGCCGCTGGCCCTGCATGTGCGCTGCCGATGCACTAGGCATCGGACGTACAGCCTTCACAATGTAATACAGACCCAGCATCCGCTGTAATAGAGAGGCGGATGCCGGGGAGTGTAGACGCCAGCACAGGTGAAGCCAGCAGCGGCAGGACCGATGCTGCTATTCCACTCCTCCTCCGCCCCCCCCCCGCCTCCCTCCCCTCTGGAATAGCAGCATCGGTCCTGCCGCTGCTGGCTTCACCTGTGCTGGCGTCTACACTCCCCGGCATCCGCCTCTCTATTACAGCGGATGCCGGGTCTGTATTGGTGGCCCCTTCCCTCCCCCCAAAGTGTAAACTACCCCCCTCCAGGCTCGCTCCCGTGCACTTATACCCTCCTCTCTCCCCCCTCAGAGCAGCAGATACATCACTTGACTTATGACCAGATAAGTCAAGGGATGTGTCAAAAAAAAAAATGAATAAAGTAAGATAGTGGACAAACAAAGCAGTTTTGCTGAAGCAGTGTATTTAGAAAAAGTCTTACATTCACATTAACAAGCAGTATAGATAGGATCCTTGTGATGGGACAACCCCTTTAAGAGAGTGTTTGTTTTTGAGTGATGGTGTTATGCTGCCCCCATGTGGTAGATATAGATTCATACCAGAATTTTTGGAATGAATTACTATTTGGCATGTCTTATTATTATACATATTTATGTGATTGATATTTCAACAGTGTATTGTTATTTGTGCTATATATATATTGGGAATTTTTTTTCCTGTATTTTTGTATATTCAATTTTAAAGTTTTTTTCAATAAAAATTGTTTCCCAGATGAGAATATGTAGAAATGGAATAGATCCGCAGCCCGGAGGACTGCAGATCTATTCCATTTCTACATATTCTCATCTGGAAAACGTCTCCTTGGTCCGGAGAGACTTTAGATCGTGCACCCTTTAGGACTCGAAAACATATGGTGAGTTCCAGTTATATTCTCTTTTTATACTAGTTATCAAAAATAGTTTCTATTTTTTGCATATTATGCTGAGTATTGTGTTCCGCTTTTCTTTTTTGTCTCTTTCGTAGTAAATACTGTTCAGATTGCAGTATGCTAAGGAATACCTGCCACATGTATGCCTTCTGGTAAGTGTTTAGATATGAATGTTTATGGACACGTTAGATGTATAACCAGGAGATTTTCTTGGTATATACGCTGAAAGCTCTCCACAAAATGGTATAAAACTTCCCAAGCTTGTGTACTGATTTTTTGGAAGAACTGGCCGTCAATCTAATATCTATGGGGAATGGGAAACCAGATGGTTTCTTTTCTTGAGTTAAAGGGGCTCTATCACTGGATTTTTGCTATTTTAGATAAACATATGCCTGAATAGCCTTTAAAAAGGCTATTCAAGTCCTGCTAATAGTTTATTTAAAAAAAAACTGTTTTCATGAATTACCTTTTAAATATATATGTAAATGAGCCCTTCCGTGCACCGTGGGCGTTCCCGTGCACCCCTCACATCATACTCTGTTCACGCCCTCCTCTGTGGTTCTTCTATGTAAGTCTCTGCTCCTGCTTTCGATTCACGGCCTCTAACTGTCTCTTCCCCGCTTCTGGAAAAGGACCTGTGATGACGTCACTACAAGGTCCTTTGTCGTCTTCTAAGTAGTGATCTATACAGAGCAGGGGCAGCAGCTCCCTGTGTCTATCATAGCATAGATATACTGTGCACACGGATAAAGGGAAAATCATGTGATGAATTTGCCCCTATGTGCTCATATTTTGTATTCAGAAATATTAGGTTTACCTTTGCTATCTTTGTATAGTAATGTCCAACTTCTAGTGTGTCCTAACAGTCAGGATAGTCTTTAGTATAAAATAGCCTATTACAGCTCTAAGTATATCACCCAGAACATAGCACTTTGCAAACTAATAGACACATACAACTAACAAAGACTCCAAGCCAGGGGTGGAGTCTGACAAACAGTATATGCCAAGAGTGCAGTCTACTTCATTCTTATACACATGTACTGTAGGACTGATGTAACATCTTCCAGCATCAACTATGTGGACTATTTTGGGAGTATTTGGATACTGAGCTAAGGTGCAGCGCTGTCTGGTGAGTGTTGAACTTGCACTGGTCCCACATTTACTTGTAATGATGAACATAGGGCACCTGTTGGCATCTCCCTGTTTCCTGAGAGAGTGTTATGTGATACAAACAGGCAAGTGGTGGCGTTTTCTTGTAAAGTCACTTGATATAAATGACACAGTAAAGCTATTTTACCAGCTAGCCACACTAAATCATAATGCAGGAAATAAGCAGCTCTGGAGGAAAGGTGAGGTGTGGAGTTACCTCCATATGGAGGTAAAACCATCTGGGGAAAAAAGGTGCCCATCCTAATTCCCTTTTGTGGCTTTCACAATATTCAAATGAGCAGTCTTGAGCACCAAAGGTGTTTCTCTTGTTTCAAAGTGCCCTGCTCTAATGCGACCTCCTTCTACTATCCCTTCTTTGATTGACAGGGTCAGGATGCTAAGCTGAAATTTTGCCTGGTCCTGTCTTCTCATGCTTGGACTGGCATATAAGTGGATTGTGGGTCCTAACAGTTTGGAGCAATGGGACTACCCTTAGTACTCCAGACTGTATATGTGCATATTGTGAAATAAATGAATCTTACGAATGGCACCATGAATTTTCATGGGGAAAAAGGCAATGCCTTAAAGGGGTTGTCCCATCACAAGGATCCTATCTATAATGCTTGTAAATGTGAATGTAAGACTTTTCCTAAATACAATGCTTCAGCAAAACTGCTTTGTTTGGCCACTATCTCACTTTATTCATTTTTTTGTGGCCACAGCCCTGACCTAGCTGCTCCTGAGTCACGTGATGTATCAGCCTGCTCTCAGGGGGAGGGAGGAGGGGCTAAGTACACGGGAGCGAGCCTGGAGGGGAGGGAGTTTACCCTTTGGGGGACAGGTGAAGCCAGCAACATCGCTATGCTTCTGCCCTGCATGAAGCAAGCAGCTGCAGAAGCGATGCTGCTATTCCGGGGCGGGGGGCGGAGGAGCGGAATAACAGCATCGCTTCTGCCGCTGCTGTCTTCATGCAGGGCAGAAGCATAGCGATGTTGCTGGCTTCACCTGTGCCGGCATCTAACTCCCCGGCATCCGCTGTAATAGTCGGATGCTGGGGACTGTTAGACGCCGGCACAGGCACATCGCTATGCTTCTGCCCTGCATGAAGACAGCAGCGGCAGAAGCGATGCTGTTCCGCTCCGGGGTCACATATGCAAAGCCAAGCGGCGAGATGCCGCCGGCCCTGCGTGCAAGCTCATACACCAGTCTAGCCTTCACAATGCGAATACAGACCCGCAGGGTGTCGGGTCTGTATTCGCATTGTGAAGGGTAGACTGGTCTATGAGCACGCACGCAGGGCCGGCGGCATCTCGCCGCTTGGCTTTGCATATGTGACCCCGCCCACCAATGACGAGACAAAGCCGGAAGACAGAAGATTTTAGAGGAACGAAGACGGGTAAGTATGCGACGTGGGACAACCCCTTTAAGGTGACTCTCACCTATCTGTATTTCTGAGTTATTAACCTTCACCCTGGTGGCAGGCTCCCTTTAAACCAATTTACTGGCAACTTGTAGCGAAGGCTACAAGATAGAAATGCATTAATTGTTAACACAACACATTGGCACTGTTCCAGAATCCTATGGTGGCAGTGTGCTTTACACCACTCCATACAATGCTTGTCACTGTAACTGTTACTTGCAGCTGCTCAGTCATGGAATCTCATGCCATGAAGCTCCTGGCACCCAGTTATTGGGCTGATCTTATTACCAGAGGGGTTTGGAACACTGCAGTTATTATACACAGTCGACAAGGCTGTTCTGTAACTTTACATGGTCGGCCACTTCATGACTTGAAGTGTTGTTCCTTATTACTTCATATAATAGTACCACATGGGAATTTAGTTAGCTCATCAAAAAAAAAAAAAAAAAAAAAATTTTCACAAAGGATTGTAAAAGACAGACTGCACGACTAGGTGCTGTGTTTTTTTATATACCTGTGCCAATGGGATTCAATGAAACACCTAAATTCAGCGATTAAGAGTTATCTCCCAATACTTTTATCTGCATAGTGCGCATTGATACCTGTGTATATACCTGTGGAGAGCAAGTATCAGCTATATATATATATATATATATATATATATATATATATATATACAGTATATAAATTTTGTTAAATTCTATTTATGCAAATGTATTCATTTTTCTTCCACAGCTTATTCTACGGACTACACAGCTATGTGGAGTCAACTTAAGCGTTTCCGTTTCATGCTCTGTTTTTTAGTTTTGGCAGTGCCAGTCTTTTTCATTAGAACTGTCTTAAAGAATAACAAGACCCAAAGATTGAAGTCCTTCTATTCTAATGATATTTTGCCAATCACAGAAAAAAATAATCACCAAATTTTAAGATCAGAAAATGTACCTTCCAACCATATAAGTCCAAATGATGTTCTTCAGAAAGGAAATGCTATTATATTTTTGGAAGTCACAGATAGGATGGATGAACCATCTTTGGTTTTGTGCTCAATTGAATCAGCAGCTCGAGTATATCCGGACAGACCAGTGGTCTTCTTCATGAATGGATTAGATGACATTGTCAATGAGGATGATGAGAAGAAAGCCCGGGAACGCTTTCCAACCCTCTCATCTTATAAAAACATCTACTTTTTACCTTTGAGATTGAAGACAGTATTTGCTGACACCCCATTTCTATCTTGGTATGAGAAGGTAAGGATTAAAAGATGCATGAAGATTTGTATTTAAAGGGAGTCTGTCAGTAGAACAGTAACTATTGAACAATAAGCACACGTATAACTTGTGACAAGTTGCAATAGCAGTATTGCAGTCTATGATAAACTCAATCTGAGGTTTACAGGTTCAAGGCTCCTGGTGAAGGGCTAACAAAAAAGTACTTACAAGTCTCCAAAAGGAACACATTTTTATATAAAACCTTTGCTTTTTCCAATACAACTGCCATGTGTGTATGAAAAAACATGAGCAACTACCTTGCCACAAAGTTGGATAAATTTTTGAACATTTCAAATGGTAAAACGTAGATGTGGCACGCAATGTATGGTTAAATGGGTAGGTGGTATCATCTACTTACCAACCATTTTTCCATAGACATGCATGTCACAGTCACTTTGACATAATTTGGCCTGTACTTGCCTTACAGAGCTAAAAATGGGCTAGCTAGAGTTCTAGAAACCCTGACACTATGTTGTTATCTAATTTAAACTCTGATTCTTGACACACATATTCAGGGGTGAACTTAACCTCTCTTCTGGTTGCTAGCCTCTCTGCTGCCTGAGGCAAACTATAGAAAGACGCCCCTCCCTAGAATAAAAAGGATACCCAACCCAGCCATCTTTGGTTATATGATAAGTCCCTCCTCTAATCAGGACCTGCCCCCGCATTATCCTGTTTGGCCCACACATAGTCTAACACGCCCTTTTTCTATCCCCCCCCCACATGGTATATAGCTGTATTTCTGGTCCACCACACAGATTAGGACCCACTCCTCCCACACAGTATTTGAAGGAAAACAGAAACAGAGACACCGAGCGCTCTAAGTGTAGTAACTCTAATAAAAATTATTAAATCTTATGGAATAGTGACCAGTAGGCCACTCACCTGATGGAGTTGTGAAGTGGTCACAACGCCAGATCCAGCTTTACCCTTAAGTAGACCAGGTGAGAGTGGCAGCAGTACCGTCTAGAACACCGGAGGATCCGGGTAAAGCACACAGAAATATCAGGGGTCAGGAAACCGCGCTCCAAAGGTCATGAGAAGAACCATTAGCCAAAGCCTCACTTAGTTAAAGGATGAATTTTATTTTTGATGCATCCCGCCCGACGTGTATCAGTGAATTGTGCACTTGAAAAAGGATTTTGGACAATCCGAAACGCGTTGTGCCTATTGTGTTTTACTTCCATTAAAATTCATCCTTTAACTAAGTGAGGCTTTGGCTAATGGTTCTTCTCATGACCTTTGGAGCGCGGTTTTCTGACCCCTGATATTTCTGTACACAGTATTTGAACACACTTTTATGGCCCCCACAGTATATGACCCCTTGCTTAGGGCTCCCTACTGTATATGACCCCCATTTTTTTGCTCACACACAGTACATGACCCCTGTTTGTGTCCCCCACACAGTATGTAACCCTTTCTTATGGATCCTGCACAGTATTTGACCCTCTTTTATTTCCCCCACAAAATATACGACCCCTTTTTATGTCCCACATGCAGTATAAAAAACACTTTTTTTACCCCCCCCTCCCCACACACACAGTATATGACCCTCTTCCCATAGATCTCTATACATAGAGATCTGATGTTCTTCAGTGTTGTGATGCAAGTGTAGCGCTGCCTAGAGGTAGCAGTGGAGGTGCAGTCTGGACAGTAGCATAGACAGGAGAGTAAAAATTATCGCCTGCTATCTATCGCAATAACACAAGAAGTTGTGTCAGTTTATTCCATGAGGCACCACCTGATGCCATTGCCTCAGGACGTCTTATGGAAGATGCCCGCCTGCATTTATTTGACTTAAAATAAATCTTTGAACCTAAACCTTATGAACACGAAAGAAAATGCATCTTCAAAGATTCGTCCATCTCAAATAGGCTCTCTTTAAGTTCCAGTAGGAGGCTACCATTTAATCGTCTTCTTACTGATATAATATGTTATATGAATAAGTGTATGGGGGTAAAGATTAGAAAAAAAAACAAAAACACTCTTAGATTAGTTACTTCCTGGACACTGCAGAGAAGGATGGAAATTTTTAATAGCACAATAAATTGAGAATCTCAATTAATTTTAGCAAATCAAGTTGGAAAAACCAGACAGGGATTGAGGGTATGGGCAGATGTTTTCATTGTGTCACCCTTTTAATTTTACTTACTTTGTTGTATTTATGGAATTCGCTATTTACTTAATATTTTTCTTCCCTTATTGAATCCTAGATAGACCAAACACGAGAAATCTACTGGACTCATAATAAAGCAGATGCTTGCAGATTAGCCTTGATCTGGAAGTATGGAGGCATTTACATGGATACTGATGTCATTTCAATTCGACCCATTCCTGAAGACAATTTTCTAGCTGCCGAGGATGCCAAATATACCAACAATGTTGCTTTTGGTCTCTCTCCGTATCATACTTTATCTTGGGAGTTTATGGAAAACTTTGTACAGAATTATAGCGGAAGTGTATGGGGACATCAAGGACCAAGGCTTTTCACACGTGTTGTGAACAAGTATTGTGGAGTTCCCAAGTTTACCTCCATGGATCATCTCAAGTGTGCCAATGTCTCCTACTTTCATCCTCAACGATTCTATCCCATTTTATCTTCATCCTGGGGAAAGTACTTTCAGGTTTGGAAAGATTTACCCACTTTTAATAATTCTTATGGTCTTCACCTCTGGAACTACAAGAATAAAGAAAGAAAGTTCATGATGGTTGGCAGTAACACACTAGTGGAACATCTCTATCAACAATACTGCCCCTCCACCTATAGCAGTATATTAAAGACTGTAACCAGTCACCATTAGACTTTTTTAATCCTAGTCAATCCAATAATGTAATTGCCTTAAAAACACAACAGGGGATGGAAGGCTGGCAACCAATTCTATTCATGAAAAAAGGAAGGAAACTGTACCTAAGTGAAAAAGTATGAACTAAACCCATAAAGACACAAAGTCAACCCTAATTCTGTAAAATCTAACATATTTCTTACCACATTTATTGTTTATTTTGTATAATCCCTGGTTATTATGCATACTACCCACATTTATCAAAGTAACAGTAACATATACAAGGTTTGCTTATGTCAAAGACAAAGGGGTCAAGCATGTTTAATTTCAGTGTTTTTTGGAATTTTTCAACAAACACCATAGGAGTCACTATGGAACATAATACAGTGTGGAAAGGCTACAGTAGGACATTATACTGTGTGAAGTGACTGCTATGGGACATTACACTGTGTGCAAGGGCAACTGTGGGACATAATACTGTGTGAAGAGGCCATTATAGAAGACTATACTGTGTGGAGGGGCTAATATGGAACATTATACTGTATGGAAGAGCCACATGAGACATAACACTATGTGGAGGGCCACTATAGGACAATATACTGTGTGGTGGGGCTGTTAGGTGACATTATGCTATGTGGAAGGACCACCTATGAGACATTATACTGTGTGGAGGGGCCCCTATGGGACATTACATTGTGTGCAGGGGACACGATGTAACATTTTACTTTGTGGAGGGGACGCTATGGGGCATTATACTGTGTGCAGGGACTGCTATGGGATATTTGTTCGGAATAATTTGTTTTACATTATATCAATATACTTATACTTACTTATACTTATTTGTAGTGATTGATATTAAGGATTAGAATAAGACAGTAATTAATCAGTCTGACAGAGGATGGAAAACTCCCCTCATGTCTGTAGACTTAGTTGCATGATTTATATATACTGAACACATAGTTATTGTTTATAAAAGATAAGGCTGAGTGCACACAGGGTTTTTTGGTCCGGAAACTGAGGTAGAGGCGCCGGACAAAAAAAGACCAGTTTCCAGACCAAAAAACGGGTAGCTGCGACTTGATGCTGCTGCAGTGCCCTGGCATCCAGTCATGTACTCTGCTCTAGATTAGGCCCAATGAATGGGCCTAGTTGGGAGGAGAGAGTGTCTTCAGGTGGATTTGCAAGGTGAATCCACCTGAAGAATGAGCATGTTGATTTCAATGGGAGCAGTCTTTTTGGTCAGGATTTTGAGGCGAATTCTGCCTCAAAATCCTGACCAACAAACGTGTGAACTCAGCCTAAGATAACTAATGAATAAGTTACTCTATTGTTGTTTAAGGTTTTGCCTGCCTCCTTCTTTGTTATATATTATATATTATCAGCATATTTTTCCGTATAGAGTATAACAACTAACTCATAGAATCGTGTGACCAGTAAGGTATAATAATCTGTGTCTATTGTGGGCAGAACACTAGAGCTTGTGTACTATGTGTGTGTGTTCCTATTTGTTAACAAATTAAACTAATCTTATTTTGCTTCATAATGTCATGATTTGATAAGGATTTAGAATTTTCCCCACATTATTACACTGTCTCGAGGCCACTTTGAGACATTATTCTGTGTGTCAATTGGGGTGTTATACCATATGGGGTCAGGAAAGGGGGCATTATGCCATGTCATGGTAGGGGCAAGTCAAAAGTGTGCTATGGGGCCCAGTCATTGCCAGTTACACCCCTGCAGAATGTGGTATTAAAATAAAATACTTTATTCCTTCCACAAGTAAAGCTTTCCCGGTAGAAGCAGCCATGCCTTTCTAATCTAATGGAAGCCCTTAAACCTGAGCCAGTGCCTTTTTGTTGTTAAGAATTCAGAGAACACTGAGCATATAATACAGGAAAACACTGGAAAACAAGCCGTGGATATCTTAAATGTCATCAACTGTTTCTTAAGCAGCTTTTTATGCTGATTTAAAATCTGAAAACCGTTTTGCTCTATCAGGTCAAATTGTTAAGATATTGTCTTAAATACAGTATACAAAACTATATATATATATATATATATATATATATATATATATATATATATATATACATAGCATTATATTTATTTATTTAATACAGGGGCTCTATCATTGGCAAAAGTCATTTTTAACTAATCACATCCTTGCCTAGCGAATAGGACAGTAGAGATAGGAAGCAACACTACATCTAGAAGAATTGGCCAATCAGAGACAGAATGCAGCGAGTAAATAAAAACATTCTTCATCCACCATTGGTTGATCGTAACAAGATTCTCATGCCACCGCTTCATATAAAGTTGGGACTTATTAAAAATTTTGTCAAGAAATTAGACAGCGACACTGATACATTTCGGTACCTGCGCAACAAGTTCCCAGGGTTGAGATATGCAAAGGTAAAAGAAGGTGTATTCATAGGTCTGTAATGGGGAGCAGGTGATGATATACGCAGTAACTGCACAGAGCCACGGAATAACAATATATAACAGTTTAATAAAGAAAGGAGGGGAAGGGAATGGGAATGGGAGAGAAGGTAAGAAATAAGTATACAGTAGCTAAGCAAAACATATAACTTCAATATGACAGTGCGCACAACAAATAGTGGTAGTTACCCCTCTAGTGTCTTTAGTTAGAACCTGTATGCATTGGCTAGGAGAGGCCTCTCTTAAAGTAAGTCAGTAACAAGGTGCACCTTATTAATCTTCCAGGCAGGGGCCTGCTTTATCTTCCAGGCAGGGCCTGCTTTGTCTTCCAGCACACAAAGCTGCTTTAATGCTTGACCGAGCTGTATGGCCCCTCACTCTACTCACACTCCAACATACCTCTGTTTACAAGCTGACACAAGGCAGGAATAGTGAAGTCTCTCAGGGTCCTTGTTCAGCAAAGGAAAGTCCTTAATGGGCAAAGCAGCCTGCAGCAGGTCCTCCTAGCATGACATGTGTCCCCCTTCTGCCTGCAGCTTCCTGTATGCACACGCTTTTCCTCTCTGGAACATACCATCTTTCTCTGAGCTGTAGGGGGGGTTCTTTTGTGAATAGATTTGCCCTGCAATTTAGTCTTTCAGCAGTAGATGGCAGCAGAAGATCAGACAAATGACACAGTTATTCCATAAGCCCCTTACATGCCCCCCCTCTTTGACATCGGCCGTCCCGGTCGATACTTTCCTTGGACGCCTTACATAGGGTCATGCGAAAGCACCTTCTGCTCGGCCTCCCAACCTGGTGTTTGGGGGTCAATACTTTATAATCAACCCTATTAACAGTATACACAAACTCATCTGCCAAATACCTTTCAGGGGGAATACCAGCATTGGCCCTCTCAGTTCTACGTGGAGCCATGGCCACTTCTCTCGTGGTCTGAGCCATATCAGGGGTCACAGCATTCTCATTGCTGGCTCTGGCAAAGGTCAGATCATCTTCTGCAGGGGTGGCACCTGCATCTGGATTAGATGGAGGAAGGAGGCTGTCTTCAAGGTTTACATCTTCTGGATCTCTGTCAGGTGATGCTTCCCAGTCGACTGGGTTGGTTGGAGGCTGCCACCATTCTTCATCTTCATCTTCAAAGCCCCCCTCAGTGGGGACACATACAGATGCAGGCGTGCTCTCAGCTTCGCTTTCAGTCGGTCTTGCCTCAGAATAACAGGGCCTTAGCATATTTCGGTGGAGAATGCGAGTACGGTCCCCTCGCTCATTTTTCACTTCATAAACTGGTCCATGGGGGAAGGTTCTTCTGACTACAATGTAGGGCTCTACTTCCCAGCGCTCACTCAATTTATGTTGTGGACGCTTCTCAGCGACTAGAACCTTGTCACCCGGTTGGAACGGAACCTCTTGTGCAGGTTTTTGTGGCGGGTGTTTCTTTTCCTGTAGTCGCTTGGTGACAATGCGATGTACAGTCTCCAGTCGTCTGCGATGGCAGTCTATCCAGGAGCCCACACTCTGACTTTCACTATCCCCAGGGGGAGTCAGGTTCAATTCCTCGATGCCCCTCCCAGTTCTTCCAAACAACAAAACATATGGGGCATAGCCGGTGGTAGAGTGAACACGATTATTGTAAGTCCACACCAATTCTGCTACATAATTGGGCCAGTGGCTCTTGCGATCATCTTCTAATGTGCGTAGCATCTGTAATAGAGTCCGATTGAACCTCTCACAGGCTCCGTTTCCTTGTGGATGGTACGGAGTGGTTTTTGACCTTTGCATGCCATAGATTCTCAGCAGCTCCCTCATGACACTGCCCTGAAAGCAGGCCCCTTGATCAGAGTGTATTCGTTTGGGACAGCCATACACTTGGATAAAGTTTTCACTGATGGCTTGCGCAGCTGATGCAGCCGTTTGATCTTTGGTGGGCGTCACCACTGCAAACTTGGTGAAATGATCCGTCATCACAAGACAGTACTGATAGCCCCGATGTGAATGTCCAATCTTCAGATAGTCAATCATAAGCACTTCCAATGGCTCCTTGGTAACAATGGTTTGCGTTGGCGCTCTCTGTGTCAGGGACTTGCTTAGCTCACAGGCACGGCACAACTTGCAGGCTTTTTCTACTGTCCGGAGAAGTTGGGGACAGTATACTATCCTTTGCAGCCATTGGTACGTCTTATCCGGTCCAAAGTGGGCCCCCTTCTCATGAGCTTCCTGAGCCAGGGGTAATGCCATTTTCTGCGGTATCACCACCTGCCATCGCTCCTCTAGCTCAGCCGCCAAGTACACTCTGCGATACAGCAGCCCCTCTTGCATAGACAACTTCTCCCACTGGCTCAAAATCTGGAGGGTCTCGTGTGATAATTCTTCCCGTACCTTCTTGCTTGGTTTCCTCTGTTGAGTCACCCATTCCCTCACCCTGACTAACTCTGGGTCAGAAGACTGCACTTTGATCCATTCTTCCCTGGATTGGCCCAGTAGCCGTGAAGATGTTCCTGTTGTTATTTCCAAAATCCGAGCCTCTACAACCTTTGAGGTGAACTTGCGGAAATCTGGGATTTCATCTTCTTCCAATTGTTCATCTATTTCTCCCACAGGAACTTCTGAGGTGACTCGAGAGAGCGCATCAGCATTTTGGTTCTCATGCTTTGAGCGGTACTGTACATGGTAGTCATACTTGGATAAACGTGCTATCCACCTTTGCTCCATGGCTCCCAACTTGGCAGTGGTGATGTGTGCCAGAGGGTTGTTGTCCGTGTATACTTCAATCCGGGCTCCAGCGAGGTACTCGGCAAACCTTTCAGTGATTGCCCACACTAACGCCAGCAGTTCCAAGCGAAAAGAGCTGTAATTCACAGGATTACGTTCTGTTTCTCGTAACGTACGGCTGCCGTAAGCAATTACACGTTCAACGCCCTCTTGTACTTGTGACAGTACTGCGCCTAGTCCGTAAAGGCTTGCGTCGGTATATAACCGGAAGGGAAGATTGTAGTCTGCATATGCGAGGATAGGGGCGCTGGTCAAGGCTTCTTTTATTTTGTCCATAGCTTCCGCTTGTCGAGGTCCCCAGTTGATCCTTTGTGTTTTCGGCCCTCTCGCAGTCCCTCTGAGTAATTCGTGCAAGGGTTCTGCCAACTTCGCAAAGTGCTTGATAAAGCGGCGGTAATGACCCGCTAGCCCAAGGAATGCACGAACTTCCCTCAATGTGGTCGGTGTGGGCCACTGTTGCACTGCTCTCACTTTGTCATCTGAAGGTTGTATTCCAGCTTCGGACACTTTGTGCCCCAGATATTCGATTTCTCTCTGAAAGATTCGACACTTCTTAGGCTTGAGTTTAAGCCCATGTCCCCGCAGGCGTCGGAACACTTGGCCTAACTGGTCTAGATGTTGTGTAAAGCTTGCAGAATATACCACGATATCATCCAGGTATATCAGGGTAGCTTCAAAGTTCATGTCTCCTAGACAGCTTTCCATAAGGCGCTGAAAGGTTCCCGGGGCATTACTCAGTCCAAACGGCATTCGGTTGAATTCAAAGAGCCCCATGGGCACAATGAATGCAGTCTTGGCTTTGTCTTTCTCTGCCACAGGGACCTGCCAATACCCACTGGCCAAGTCCAGAGAGGAGAAGTAACGGGCTTTTCCCAAGGCGGTCAATGACTCCTCTATACGGGGCAGCAGGTAAGAATCTCGGATTGTACAACTGTTCAGTTTGCGGTAATCAACACAAAACCGAGTGGACCCATCCTTTTTCTTAACCAGCACAATCGGGGCAGCCCAAGGGCTCTGACTTTCTCGTATCACCCCACTCTTCAGCATCTGCGCAAGCAATTCCTTTACTTCTTGATAGTACTTTGGGGGTATCTGTCGATATCTCTCTCTGCTGGGGGAAGCCTCTCCAGTGGGTATCTCATGTTGAATTTTGTCGGTACAACCGAAGTCCTCCTCGTGTCGAGAGAACGTGGCCTGATTTTCCCAGATAAAATTTTCTATAGTTTTGGCCTCTACAGGAGTAAAGGGTGTGAGGTCTGCTCCCATCTGTCCTAGGATAATGCGGCTGTTCCACTGTTCAGTGGGATCCTCTCTTTCTTCAAAGGATACGGACAAGGCCCAGGCTTCTCCCTCTATTGGCTTCAGCTCAATTGTCTCAGTACTTGCTACTTCTTCAGGCGCCAAATAAACATGTCCCAAGACGACACCCGGTGTGAGCGTGAGGGCTTGATCACTTGTATTCACACACCGCAAAGGGACTCTTCCATCTCTCACCGTGGCTAAAGTTCGTGCCACCAATGGATCAACTCTATCCTCTTCGAGGAATATGGGCTCCACCAAAACTTCTATACCATCTAGCTTCCGGTGTGCCCCAACAGGTAACGTGAGGACAGTCTCTCGATTTGGTGGTAAAGTTATCTTGGTCCGCCTTGGTACGCGGATCTTTCCTACTGGATATCGATTCCCGCCATTCCTCCTCAAACCGCTGGTGCGGATAAGGTGCTGGAAAACTTTCTGCGTGGGTCTGTCATTAGCGGTCTGCTTCCAGTAATCAGGTCCTTCTTTGTTGAAAAGCAGTTGATCCAGCTCCTTCAAAATATTCATGCCCATGATGGCTGGCACCACCCTGTTGTACTGTCCTTCCGTTAATATAATCCCCTTCTGGCCTAAGTCTTGGCCACAAGCACGCACCGCCATCCACACGACTCCCACTACTGGAATAGGTAGATTGTTAGCGGCCATCAGCTTGATATGGGCTCTCTTGTCAATGGACATGGTCCGTCCAAAGTGTTGATAGAAGAATTGTTCTGGCATCGTGGTCACCTGAGACCCCGTATCTAGCAGGCATCTCACTTTCTTCCCTTCAAATTCAGCCGTAATCGTTGGAGTGTTTGCAACTATATCTTCAGGGCATTTATCTCCCATACTGTCCGTTTGTCCTCCCGCCATACGCCCAACTATGGAGTGAGGTTCTAGTTTAACGTCGGAGTCCCCTGGGGTCCCCTCTTCTCAGGGCAGCGACTTGCCATGTGGCCCCACCTTCTACAGTCCCAACACTGATATTCTCTAGCGGGTCTCTGTCGCCTTTGATCAAACCGGTCTCTCTTTTCTTGCTCTGATGCTATGCGAGTGTTTGGCTGCGCGGCCGCTGGTCTTGTTGCTACCACTTCAGTCATTGGCGTTCTGGCTTGTAATTGCATAAGCTTCATCTGCTCTTGAAGGGCTAATACAGTCTCTTGCAGAAGATCTACTTGTTTTTCCAGCCGACTTGGCTCTCTGGGCCCCTCACTCGGGACTACCCTATGCGTCCAGACCTCACTCCATCTATTCGGTGGGTCATGGTCTTCAGCCTGCGTGCGTGAGACTGCCTCTTCTAATATCTCTTGGTAAAGTCAGTTTTTTCTCTACTCTGATTCGTTCCCGGAGGGCACTTTTAATCAGTGGATTGTATAGTCCTCTAAGAAATTGATCTCGCAGGGTGCGATCGGCATATCCGGGAGTTTGTGCTAGCTCTGGCTCTGCGGTAAGAATTCGCCTCATAATTCTCTGAAGTGCATTGGCATACTGTGGCAACCCTTCCTCCTCACATTGTAATCTATGAAACAATTGTGCCTGCAAATCACCTGTTTCAGGGCTCCCACCATACACTCTCTCAAGAATCTTCACCACCTGCTCCAGTGTCCTCCTTTCACTCTCAGGACGCAGCAATACAGTATCTTGAGCATGCCCCTCTAGGGCCATCAGCAATATTTCACCTTGATTTTCTGTAGTTACTCCTGCCACCCTTAACATGCCTTTCATACGCTGTGCCCAGTCATGCAGCGGTATATTATCTCCTTTAAATTTTGGTATATGGGTCAACATTGCACCCAGGGATAAAGGTCTCACTGGTATTCCCCCATCTGGTTGCCTTGGTGCATCCCCTTCTGGTTGCACTAGTGCATTCCCATCTACAGCATTCCCCTGTCCTTCCATGCCTCAATACAGACTGCGTATCCTGCCGACTACGCCAGAAATGTAATGGGGAGCAGGTGATGATATACGCAGTAACTGCACAGAGCCACGGAATAACAATATATAACAGTTTAATAAAGAAAGGAGGGGAAGGGAATGGGAACGGGAGAGAAGGTAAGAAATAAGTATACAGTAGCTAAGCAAAACATATAACTTCAATATGACAGTGCGCACAACAAATAGTGGTAGTTACCCCTCTAGTGTCTTTAGTTAGAACCTGTATGCATTGGCTAGGAGAGGCCTCTCTTAAAGTAAGTCAGTAACAAGGTGCACCTTATTAATCTTCCAGGCAGGGGCCTGCTTTATCTTCCAGGCAGGGCCTGCTTTGTCTTCCAGCACACAAAGCTGCTTTAATGCTTGACCGAGCTGTATGGCCCCTCACTCTACTCACACTCCAACATACCTCTGTTTACAAGCTGACACAAGGCAGGAATAGTGAAGTCTCTCAGGGTCCTTGTTCAGCAAAGGAAAGTCCTTAATGGGCAAAGCAGCCTGCAGCAGGTCCTCCTAGCATGACATGTGTCCCCCTTCTGCCTGCAGCTTCCTGTATGCACACGCTTTTCCTCTCTGGAACATACCATCTTTCTCTGAGCTGTAGGGGGGGTTCTTTTGTGAATAGATTTGCCCTGCAATTTAGTCTTTCAGCAGTAGATGGCAGCAGAAGATCAGACAAATGACACAGTTATTCCATAAGCCCCTTACAGGTCCACAAACAAAAGAAATCATGGCTGATGAACACTTTCAAGACATTCTAAGTACTGCTGAAAAAGATGAGTGGGTGGCATTCAAGTCAGTCGTAATCAATTTCCTTGGAAATAAGAAAAGTGCTGACTACGTGAATGTTGTACAAAAATGGATTAGTGCGTACAAACATCTTGGCTGCAATATATCTCTGAAAATTCATTTACTCGACTCGCATCTGGACTTCTTCCCAGAAAACCTAGGCGCAGTCAGCGCTGAACATTTCGGTGATGGAGTCACGCTATCAGAGTCGGTGGAGTGCAGCGATGTTAGCAGACTACTGTTGGACGCTTCAGTGTGATATGTCAACTCATCAGTATAAGTGGAAGTCCACAGCCAAGAAATTTAAACCATGAACACGTTTAACAAATTTTTGCACATATTTTACAGATATTAGACTTCAAACTGAATTTTTGTTTATCATATAATCATGTATGTAAGGGTGCGTTCACATCACGTTTTGTAGGTCCGCCTGACTGACACGTTTTTACAGTTGTTTACCTTATAAAAATGTGTCAGTCAGCGGACCCATTGACTCCAATGAAAAAAAAAAATACTCTGTTGTGACTTGAAAATGTCCCTCTCCATTATTTCTAACGGACAGAAAAGCGTGTACTACTACGGGCTCATTCACATCTGTACCCGTTCTCCATTCTGCAGATTTCCGTTTCCTGAACAAAACAGGGGCAGGAGACAGAAACCTGCTGGCATCTTTCAATCCCATTCATTTGAATGGGCTTGAAAAGTCTCCAGCCATGTGCGCCGGTGAGCGTTTTATGCGCTCCGCGGCGAAACCGTTTTTTTTAGACCGGACACAGAGACGAACATGCAGTACTCTGTGTACAGTTTTAAAAAAAACGGTTTCGCCGTGGAGAGCATAAAACGCTCACTGGCGCTCACGGCCGGCCTCGGCATGACAGGTTTCCGTCTTCTGCATGCAACCTGCTGCAACCTGTAAATGGAGTTCAGGCACTGGTGTGAACCCAACTTTTCTGTCCTTTACCCACAACAGATCCGTGACAAATCGTTCTCCTTTTCCTTCACTTCTCTATGTGAGCGGATGCCAGACATGATGCATCCTGTTATACAGTCCGGTTACAGTCCCCCAAGCACAAGTCACAACACTTTTTTTTTTTTTTTTTTTTTTTTTGTTATTTGTGCTGCAACTTGTGCTTGGGGGACAGCTCCTTTTTCTATCTACAAACTTTAATTATTGTTTCACAAGGTAAACATAAAAAACTGATCCTTTTTTTTCAGCAAAAAACTGGTGCAAACTGATGCAAATAGGTGCAATTCAGTCTTTTTGATGCCTGAATTGACATCAGTTTGCATCAGTTTTTTAATTAAAATAACGGATCCGTTTAACTGATCAGTTAAACTGATGTGAAAAACGTGATGTGAAAGCACCCTTATATATCATTTCAGTAGCTAGAGCCACGTTCATGTTTATGTTAAAAATTCATGTAGCAATAACTTTCAAAATACAAGTTTTTGAGCAAAAATTACATTTCTTATGTTTTGAAGTAATTAATTGAAATATAAAATTTAAGATCGTGGATACTTCAAGAATGGAGGGTGATAGAGAAAAATGGTTTGCATGTTCGAAATCAGCATGTTCAAATTGATTGAGATCGATTATTGTATACTAAGATATCTGCGGAAAGTTTTTTTTTTGTTGTGTAGAGTTATCAATACTATGCTCTATTCACAATTCTACATTTTGGGTGCTTGTGATGTCTTTACTTTTCATACTGCTTATTTTCAGATGGTGTGCTTTTCTGGCTCTCTAAACAAGAAGACCTAATGGATAGGAAGGGAGAGAGCTGCAAGGGGCTAGGGACTGGGATGCTAAAGGTGGTCACCCCTAACGAAAAACAGGTGCAGCTGCAAACTGAAACAGGATGGGACGTGCTGGGAAACAAACACGCAGCACAACATAAACACACAACAGGAGTATGAGGAGAGAAACAGTGGAATAGTAAGGAAAGGGTCACACAGGACAGGGGCAAAGTAAACCTGAAACTCTAAACAAAACCTCACTATCGCCTCCGAGAAAGTGTCAAGCAACCAGAAAGTGTAGGACAGGGGTTGAGTAACAAGGTAGAGGGAAAGCAGACTCTCACAAGATAAACTCACACCACTTCCAAATAACTCCTCCTAGCTGGGCCAAGGATTCTGGTTAGAAACAACAACAAAAACCGGCAAAGACAGATGCCAGCTCTCTGCCTTATACAGGACCTAGAAATATCTGATAGGCTGATTAAAATGTTGACCATCTGAGGCTCACGTCAAGAGACCTCAAGTGAACACCAAAGGCAGATAACCAGCACCCAAGTAAATAGCACAGTAAGGGTGCATTCACACGATGTCTTTTGGCTCGTAATCTGGCATGTAGACGCCACGGGAGCTTTTGCGGGCCGTATACGCTCCCATTGATTTCATTGGAACGTATACGTGGCACTATTTGGCAGCAGTGAATTTGCGTCTACGTGCCAGATTACGAGCCAAAAGACATTGTGTGAATGCACCCTAACAAGAAACCGACCGCAGGACACCGGCTCGAATCCCCAACCAAGTACCACAATAAAACACACAACTACCACAGACGACCAAGGTCCTGACAAAAATAATAAAACTAAAAAGTTAGAACATTACATTCTACAAATTTACATTAATTTAAAGGGAAACTAATATTCAATCTGTATTTCTGTTAAGCATGTTAGTGTATCATGAAACAAGAGAATCTCCTCTTTCATATGATACAAAAAGCAAGTTTGTACGTTTTATAACATCCGAGATATAACTGTTTGAATTGACCCTCCTCTACCCTCATGTTCTCTATTACATAGTCCCCTACTCCATACACAGTCACCTTCAGTGGGAAGCAGGAACAGCTCTAGATACAGAAGACAGGCGAAAGAGTGAAAAAATGCAGGATTTCACAGAAAGGAGACAACATTTGTTACGAGAGTAAATTACAAAATGTATTACTGACACAAATACTGTCTGAAAATCAAAAGTTGTCCGAAAGTTTAGTTGTGCTTTACACTGAACTTTTAAAGATTGATATGTTTTAAGTTATTTTTCATAGTTCTCTTCTTCTATATTTCAATCCAGAATCTAGAATTTTTTTTTTTCCGTAGTTATATTATATTGTCTGGATTTGCAGGAAACATTTCTTTCCAAATCCATATTAAATTAAGTTGACATAGGCAAACAGAACATGTACAAAGGCAAACAGAAAATTTGGCAGAGCACTTTGCAGGTGCCACTATGTTATACCTAACTTGGATTGTGGAGAATCCGCCACCTCATGGAATCTGGAATGATCCACAAAATCAAAACCCTGGTGGGCACACACTCCCTCAATAGCAACAACCGGACCCGGAGTTGTGAAAAACTTTTATTGGAAGACTGATAACGCGTTTCGGGGTTTAGGTGACAAACACGAACACCACCCCTTAGTCAGATCTGTTTGTAACAACAGTTGCAATCCAAAGTCAATAAAACATATACAAAAAATAAAGAAACAATAAAATCTAGCACATGAAGTGTCAAAACACGGTAAATCACAGTGTGTATATGCAAGAAGACATATATATAGGGCGACTGTCTGCGTGTACCCAAATCTTATATATCCAGCATATGTATGTATATATATATATATATATATATATATATATATATATATATATCCTATTAATATTATAAATGTGAAAGTTTGTGAGTTTGGATGTTTGTGGGTTTGTGTGTTCGGATGTTTGTTAGTCAATCACGCAAAACCCGCTCGACCGATTTGGCTGAAATTTTCCACAAACATAGTTAATACACCCCATTGCGCAATAGGCTACTTTTCGTCACAATAGCCCACATATGTTTTTCCCAGGACCCCCACAAACCCCAAACTCACATCACCATCTCTGCAATCTCACACACTTTGGACCATAGCAAGCCACAAAATTCATATTGCCCTCTACAGCCTTGCCCCTAACCCCACACAATCACATATACATATACTTTACCACTTTGCCCCTCACCTTAACGATACTCCAGGAGGCTCTCTTTAACGCTCCGGAGCAGCCATGTTTGCCACCCCCCACCGCTCTGACAATCCGTGACACCGCCCACCCATGTCAATACCCCTAGGCGGTTTAATAAATGCAAAAAAAAAAAGTTTAAAAAAAGTAAAAAAAATATTTAAAAAAAAAAAAGGATTAAAAATTCAAATCACCCCCCTTTCCCTAGAGCACATATAAAAGTAGTTAAAAACTGTGAAACACCTACATGTTAGGTATCCCCGCGTCCAAAATCGCCCGTTCTACAAAGCTATACAAATATTTTTCCTGTTCGGTAAACGCCGTAGCGAGAAAAATGGTCAAAAGTGCCAAACCGCCGTTTTTTCACTGTTTTGATTAAGATAAAAATTTGAATAAAAAGTGATCAAAGCAATAACATTTCCTGAAGATGGTATAACTACAAAGTACACCCAGTCCCACAAAAAAAGACGCCATATACATCCCCATACATGCACGTATAAAAAAGTTACGGCTGTCGGAATATGGAAACTTTTCCCAAAAATTTTTTTTAACAGTTTTGGATTTGTTTTTAAGGGGTCAAAATGTAACTAAAACCATATAAATTTGGTATCCCCGGAATTGTAACGAAACACAGAATACAGGGGACATGTCATTTTGGTTGCACAGTGAACGCCGTAAAACCAAAGCCCGTAAGAAAGTCACAGAAATGCATTTTTTCTTGAAATCCGCCCCATTTTGATTTTTTTCCCTGCTTCCCAGTACATTATATAGAATAATTAATGGTGGCATCATGAAGAAAAATTTGTCCCGCAAAAATTAAGACCTCATATGGCTCTGGGAGCGGAGAAATAAAAAAGTTATGGGGTTTAGAAGGAGGGGAGTCAAAAACGAAAATCAAAAAATGCCATCGGCGGGAAAGGGTTAACTTCAAATACCTCTATCCCAAAGTCACTATGTAAAGTTTCTCACAACACCGTATATATAGCGGCTCTAATACAAATTAACTTCAACACAAAAGTCTCACGTATTCTCTGAATGACAGCAAAAACAAGATACAAAGTTACATTTCATATCCCATACCTTATACACACTACGAAAACCTTACCCACGCCTGTATATACCCACTTCTACAATCACCGCAGACGAAGTCGCGGGTACCAGCTAGTATATATATATATATATATATATATATATATATATATATATATATATATATATATGATAATCCTTTAATAGTCCCACAGTGGAGAAGTTTCAGTGTGTTACAGCAGCATAGTAATACAGATGCAGGATAATACACAGTAATATATTACAGATGTAGACACACATATGCTGAGGAGAGAATATATACTAGGAGTCCATAGCAGCTAAGGAACAGAAGAAGAAAGAAGGAAGACTTCATAATCATAATCATTAGTTTTCTGTGCGGAGTGATCATCGTTTGGTCTGATGTAGATTATACAGCCTGGTCGCGGTTGGAAGGAAGGACCTGTGATAGCGCTCCTTCTCACACTTGGGGTGAAGCAGACGGTCACTTACAGTGCTGCCAAGTCCCATCAGGGTCCCATACATGGGGTGGGATTTGTTCTCCCGCATGGAGGTCACCACAGACAGTATCCTTCTGTCACCTACCACCTGTACTGGGTCCAGGGGGCTCCCCAGGACAGAGATGGCCCTAATGATCAGCCTGTCAAGTCTGTTTCTGTCCCTGGTTGATATACTGCTCCCCCAGCAGGCCTCCTGAGCAGGTAGAGTCCCGTGATGCAGCTAGCTAAAAAAAAGAAAAGAAAAGAAACAAAGATGGGGGACAGCATGGTGTCTCAGTGGCTAGCACTGCAGCCTTTCAGCACTGGAGTCCTAGGTTCAAATCCTGCTAGAGACAACATCTGCAAGGAGTTTGTATGTTCTCCCCGTGCTTGTGTGGATTTCCTCCCATACTCCAAAGACATACTGATAGGAAAAAATGTATATTGTGAGCTCTATATGGGGCACACAATCTACATTAAAAAAAAAAAAAAAAAAAAAAGGCAAATACAATGTGTGACGTCGAATAACTAATGTTTCTTCATGTGATCATTACGAAGTGTTGATTTATGACCTACACTGACCGTTTGAAAATGAAGGTGTGGTTGGGAGGAAGGACCTCCGATAGCTCCTTCTCACACTTGGGGTAAAGCAGTCAGTCACTTACAGTGCTGCCAAGTGCCATCAAGGTCTCATACATACTCGACTACTTCATAAACCGACCACAGTACATGTGAGTCAGGGACTGTGTGTCTGACACTGTAATCTGTAGTACGGGGGCACCACAAGGTACAGTTCTTTCCCCATTACTCTTTACACTGTATGCTGCTGACTTCAGGCACAACTCATCCAACTGTTACCTACAGAAGTACTCCGATGACTCTGCTATAGTAAGCCTCATCACTGACGGTGACAATATTAAGTACAGAAACTTAAACCGGGATTTTGTAGAATGATGTGGTGCACTTTAGCAAGCAGAGAAGTGGCTCGATTCTGGTGGAGATTCAAGGGTCAGGCATTGAGATAGTCAGGACTTATAAGTATCTGGGTGTGCTCCTCAATAATAAATTAGACTGGGCTGATAACCTGGAGGTGCTGCACAGAAAGGGCCACAGCAGACTCTACCTGCTCAGGAGGCTGAGGGCCTTCGGAGTCCAGGGGCCACTTCTTAGGGCCTTTTTCAACTCTGTGGTTGCTTCAGCCATCTTTTTCAATGTGGCCTGCTGTGGGAGCAGTATATCAACAAGGGATATAAGTAGACTTGACAGGCTTATCATAAGGGCCAGCTCTGTCCTTGGGAGCCCCCTGGACCCAGTACAGGTGGTGGGTGACAGAAGGATACTGTCCGTGGTGACCTCCATGAGGGAGAACAAATCCCACCCCATGTATGAGACCTTGATGGCACTTGGCAGCACTGTAAGTGACTGTCTGCTTCACCCCAAATGTGAGAAGGAGCGCTATCGCACGTCCTTCCTTCCAACCGCGATCAGGCTGTATAATCTACATCAGACCAAACGAAGATCACCCGGCACAGATAACTAAATGATTATGATTATGAAGTCTTCCTTCTTTCTTCCAGATACAACAAGATACAAATGTGCTTTATTAGCATTACCAAAGAATAAAACATTTGGTGTTGTCAAAGCAAAACGGGGGTTGGGTATGGGATTCGTGGGTGGGGGGTTTGATAGTCCATGCGTCTCATCTTCCTCTTAGTTGGTGACAGCTGGACACGTATTGGGCAGCGACCTCCACAGTGGCCTCGTCTTCTCTCAGTAGGATGTAGTTTCCTCTTTTCATCTGCAGATGTGAAGTCTGGGATGTGGGCAGAGAGTCTTTGGTAGTAGACGGCCCTCACAGCTGAGTATTTGGTGCAGTATAGCAGGAAGTGGGTCTCGTTTTCTAGGTCCCCTTGGTCGCAGTGCTGGCACAGTCTGTTCTCCCGTGGCTTGTACGTTTGCCTGTGTCAGCCTGTTTCGATCACTAGGTTGTCGGCGCTCAGTCTGTACTGGCTCAGGGCTTATCTGTATTTGGGGTGGGGTATTCTCTCTAGGTAGGTGGCCCTTTGTAGGCAATGCTATATGGTGAGTTTCTTGGAGTTAGTTATTTATTTTGTTTCTCCATTCTTCGATGTACTGCTGTCTGTTTGCCTCTATGGTCGCCTTTATTTCAGCCTTGGTCATCATCTGTTGGTGTTTTTGGTTTGGTGGTTGGCTGTTGTTTGGTTGGAAGGTGTCTGGTTTGCTCAGGTCTCTGTGGCTCAGCCAGGCTTGGTGGTGGTAGGAGTCAGGGTTGCTGCCCTGAATGTGCGCCTGGAAAGCTAGCGCCCTCTTCTGTATGGTGAGCCATAGGGGCAGTCTGCCTAGCTCTGCCCGGCATCCCATGTTGGGGGTGTTACGGTGGACATAGAGCAGGTATTTGCAGAACTGGTGGAAGGTCTCTGTTGGGCTAGAGTCCCATTTTGGCTGGTCTGGGTAGGTGGCTGGGCCCCAAATCTCACTGCTATAGAGATGGATCGGGGAGATGACTGCGTCAAATATCTTCAGCCAGACCCTCACCGGTGGTTTGAGGTGGTACAGTTGTCTTCTGATGGCGTAGAAGGTTCTGCAGGCTTTTGCTTTCAGGGTTTCTATTGCTGCTTTGAAGCTTCCTGATTGGCTGAGCTCCAGCCTAAGTTAGGTGTAGCTGTTGGTTTTCTCTAGTGTGGAGCCGTTTAGTGTGAATTGTGGGGTGGGGGCTTTGTTGTGGCCCTTCTTCTGAAATACCATGACTTTGGTCTTCTTATGGTTGATGGGTAGAGCCCATGTGGTGCTGAATTTTTCCAGCACTGACAGGCTTTCTTGGAGGTCTTTCTCGGTGGGGGACAGGAGTAGGAGGTCGTCGACGTATAGAAGGAACTTCACCTTACGGTCATTCAGGGTGAGACCTGGGGTTGGTGATGCCTCCAGGACTGTAGCCAGTTCATCGGTGTAGATGTTGAAGAGCGTTGGGCTCAGGCTACAGCCTGTTGGAAGTATGCTGTCGTTTTCCCGTTCACCTTCACACTGCACTGATTTTCGGTGTAGGAGCTCTTGATGACGTCATACGTTCTTCCTCCTATTCCACTCTCTAGGAGTTTTAGGAGCAGCCCCGGGTGCCATACTGAGTCAAATGCCTTCTTGAAGTCCATGAAGCAGGAGAATATCTTGCTTCTTCTGGTGTTGTGGACGTGGGTCTTGATCAGGTTGTGCAGGTGGTAGATATGGTCTGTGGTGTGGTGGTTTGGCATGAACCCTGCTTGGCTCTTGCTGAGGACCTCGTGTTCTGTGAGGAAGGTATGGATTCTGTTATTGATGATGCTGTTGAACAGATTCCCTAGCGTGCTGCTGACGCAGATCCCTCTGTAGTTGTTGGGGTCATATTGGTCTCCATTCTTGTAGATGGGGGTTATGATGCCTTTGTTCCAGTCTTGGGGGAAGTGTCCTGCATTGAGGATGAGGGTGAAAAGCTTTTCCAGTGCCGCGTGTATTGCTGGAGGGCTGTATTTGATCATCTCTGGTAGGATGCCGTCATGGCCACTGGCCTTTTTGCCTTTCAGCCGGGCAATTCTTTCTTGTATATCTTTTATGGCGATTGGTGAGTCCAGAAGGTTCTGGAAGTCCCTAATGACTTTCTCCATATCCCTCAGTTTGGTGATTATCTGTTGCTGTTCTGGGGTTAGGTCTTCTTCTGGGATGTTTTTGTAGAGACCTCTGAAGTAGTTGAGCCAGATGTTGCCGTTTTGCATTTGGAGGGAGTTTTTCTTGGGCTTTGTGCCCATGTGGTGCCAGGTCTCCCATAATGAGCTGTCCTGGAGGGAGTCCTCGAGTTGCTCTGTTTTGTGGGAGAAGTACCTCTGTTTCTTCTCTCTGAGGGTGCTTTTGTATCGCTTGCGCAGATTGTCGTAGGCTTCCCTCGCCTCCTTGTTGTTGGGGGTCTCTGTGTTTTTGGTTGGAGGCTGTTCTTAGGATACGGCGTAATGCTCTGCAGTCACTGTTGAACCATTTGTGGGATTATTTGATGGTTTGTTTTATGGGTTTGGTTTGTTTCAGGCCTGCTAGTTCTGCTGGGGTCAGTAGGATGCACTTGAGATCCTTCACAGCTCTGGTGACTCCCTGTTGGTCTGGCTGATAGGTGTTTGTATGGAAGATTGTGAGTAGTGTCTTGATTTCGGGTCAGTTGGTTGCGTTGGTATATTCCATGGCCTGGTGATTGACCCATTTGAAATGTCTTGGTAGGTTGTAGAGGCCGGTCTGTTAGGGCTCCTGTGGGGGTGTTTTGTTTGTGTGTCTCATGTAGAGCAGGATCTGGTTGTGGTCTGATAGGTGAGAGTCAGGGGCTATTGAAATTTCCCCAAGGTGGGACTATTAAAGGATTATTTTATCTTTTTTTTTTTTTTTTTTTATTGTGAAGTCTTCAATGTCTGAAGGGTCTGCGTCTGTAATGGCATAGTCCACCACGCTGTTGCCTACTTGGGAGTTTAGTGTGAAGCGTCCTATGGAGTCGCCTCGAACATTTTACTGTTCGCTCATCTCTATTTAAGATCATGGTTCTCCTGGATCGGTCCCTCGTTGGGGTGCACCCTAAGTATTGCACAATACTATTTGTAATCCACAGGAAAATGCTGTCTTAACTTAAAAGTACAGTTACAGGCTTTTGTTGCAGCACTCCACTTAACAGACAGGACAATTTCTCAGATGATAAGGTGTCAGCGTAAGAGTCCCTTATATATCACCACATGGAACACGTAGACGCGGCCAAGCCGTACTTACAAGTCGTTGAGGCCTTTCTCTCATGTAGTCGCCGTTACTTTCTGAGCTTCAGGGGATTCCAGACTCAGTCCCAAAACTAGCACCACAAACACTGTGTTTCCAGACTCAGTCCACAGCCAGCATGGCAGTCAGTGGCAGATTCAGGTTTTGCGGGGCCCTGGGCAATTGACTTTGGCGGGGCTCTACTTAATGGGGGTCTCACACTTCTAACCTGTACTTCCCAACTGTTGAAGACCAGAAAGAGGGAATAAAACGTGCGTCGCGCACAGCGCGCCGCAGCAAATTAGGTCCCGCCCACTTTTATGCTGACTCCGCCCATTCTCATTCATTTTTCATGTGATTCCACACAGTATAATCCTCCTACAGTCACCCGTAGGACGCCGATGAGTTGAAATCGGGACATGCCGACCGGGACCATTTTGTTAGGTCCGGGCCGCGCCGCGGGGCCCCGCTAAGTGCGGGGCCCCGGGCGGTTGCCCGGCTCGCCCGGCCCTGGATCCGCCCCTGATGGCAGTTCTTCCATCCAGCACAGGTTGCCATCCAGCATGTCAGGTCTCCATCCAGCACAGCACAGGTTGCCATCCAGCATGTCAGGTCTCCATCCAGCACAGCACAGGTCTTCACTGTCCCCTCAGCACATCTCCTCCTGCTGCAGCCCAGGACCCTTCTACACACAGAGCTCACTTCCTGTTGATGGTGATGCAGATGACTATCTCCAGTTCAATTGGAAACCCAGCACACTGCCAGGCTTGTAGGAGTCCAAAATGTCGCAGTAATTACCTCTAGTCAGACTTTGCAACCTAGAACAATATTTACATTTTGAAGAATTGCATTAATTCCCTAAGGTATAAGGAAAATGTTTGTTTTTGTACCGTGTTAGCAAGGGGGTAGGAAATATAAAAACAAAAAACTTGAGAACAGGGGCGTAACTACCACAGAGGTAGCTGCCACAGGGCCCGCGCCATTAGGGGGTCCCGGTGACAGCCGCTACCGCTGCGTTTTTTTTCTTTAATGGGCTGTTACGGGCCCTATTTACTTGCCGATCCTGGCTGGGCCGGGATCGGCAAGTGACACCGCGGGCCCCACAAATACTATCATTATACACGGGAGTCTTTGCAGACCCCCGAGTATAATGATCGGCGGACCGGGAGAGGTAAGGGACGTAAAAAACACTGTTACTTACCTCTCCACGGTCCTACCAGGCCTCCTTCCTACTTGTCTGACGTCTCTGACGTCACATGAACCCAGCCTGCTTCCCGGGTCATGTGACGTCTGACGTCATAGAAGAAGGACGGCAGCAGAGAAGACAGCATAGGAGCCGGGGGACAGGTAAGAAACAGTAATTTTTGTATGTTTTTATTCCCCCGGGTCTCCGATTATTATACTCTGGGGTCTGAAAAGACACGCAAACACGGGGAGAACATACAAACTCCTTGCAGATGTTTTTTTGCCCTTGGCAGGATTTGAACCTAGGACTCCAGCGCTGCAAGGCTGTAGTGCTAACCACTGAGCCACCGTGTGGCCCCTTATTTTCACTATTATGATTGTCTCTTTCTACGTATTTATTACTTTTATAATTTATTTTAAAGTGATTGTGCACTTGACAAAGGACATGTTCATGTCGAAAAAGCGTTGTGCCTACTTTTACCAATAAAGAAGAATTCCAATAGTGGCTTGGGTGAGCGCTGTTATTTACCTGTACCTCGGGTTGGTCCGTTCTCTGCTGGTTCTCTACATGTCCTAGAGGCGTACCCACAGCTGCTGCCTTAGCATCATCCCCTTAGGACCTACGGGTGTTCAAGGCTTTTTCGGGTTGTTGTGACTCTTCACAACCCAACCAGGTGAGCAGGCATTTGTTGGTTTCTATATGTTCACTACACCTGTTTAGTGATAATACACGAGGATCGGCTCTGTATTAGTTCTTGTTTTTTCCAATTGGCTGGTCCATTCACTGTCCTTATTACGAAAATCCATATTCCTTTAGTATTTTGTTGAATACAAAAAACATATAGTGACACCTTGACCTCCACCAGGAGCTCCAGCGCGTTTCATCCCTGCTTATTAAGCATTTTAAGTTGCTGTTGTTTTTTTAATGCATAGAGGGGTTTTTTTGTAATGCACTATCAGAACTGTTGTACATTATTTTGACTGGTCAGGTTACCTTTTGAGCTTTAAATCTCATTTTGTTAAGCTTAATAAAAACTACACACAGTGTCAGAACTATTGTGACACTTCCTAGAGTCGTAGAAGCCCTGGCCATGTCACACACTATGTTTTAAGCCAATTTAAACTCTTATTCCATACCAATTTATTCATACTAAAGCAAATCTTGGGAATGAAACAAACAAAAACAAAACACATTTGTATAGAATTGCACATTTCTTTATTATAAGGAGAATTCCAATACTTTCTTGAATATATGCTATTTTGATATCATACTGCCACCTGGTGGATAAAGTTTAAAACACAATTTCAATGCTCTAGTGTAAAATTTTTTTGTTGTTGACGTACATCGACACTGCTCCGGAAGGAAGTTGCATCATGGTGGCTACCATACAGCGGTCATTTATCGCTTTGTATACAGCGATTGGCAAAAAAGGGGCAGTAATAAACCCATACCTCCCAACCGCCCTGAATTCAATAGGACAGTACCAGATTCGGGATCCTGTCCCTCTGTTTCAGTCGGCAGGAGGTCATCTGAGTTGAAATAGTGGTGAGACAAGAGTTGTCCGCGCCCTATATTACCACTCTGTCCCTGTGTGCTCCAACCCCGGGAGCTGTAGGCGCAATGCGACAATGTCATGGATATCATGCCTGCAGCAGGGGAACAAGGAGAGGAGAATAGCAGTGCTTTTTTTATGTTAAATTTTGGAGGCAAATGGAGAGGGCACAATAAACTGGGGGCTGATGGAGGTGGGGGACATTAAACTTGTGGGTGGGCAGATGAAAAGGGAGAATAAAGTGTGAAGGATAGATTAAGCGGGGAAATAAACTTTGGGGGCCAAAGAAGAGGGAAATTAAACTGGGGGAGCAGATAGAGAGAGACATTAAATTGGGGGTAGCCAGACAGAGACATTAAACTGGTGGTAGCTGGAAGGAGACATTTAACTTGGGGCAACTGGAAGAGAACATTAAACTGTAGAAGTAGCTGGAGGGTGACATTAAACGTGGGGAGAGATGGAGGAGGACATTAAACTGGGGGAAGCTGGAGGGGGACATAAATGTCCCCTCTGATTTCCCCCTGTTTAATCCCCCTCCAGCTTCCCCTAGTTTAACATCCATAACTTCTCTCTGGGACGTCCAGCTAACAGCCAGTACCCAGTACGATAGATGTCCTGAGACATGTGGAGGACATTCAACTTTCATCAGGGGTAGTCCTTGCCAGTTTGGATGTGGAGGTGCTCTACAGCTCCATACCTCCTGACTTGGGGTTTAGGGCTGTAGAGCATTTCCTAGGAACTCGTGGAACCCAATATGCAGCTCACAGTGAATTGATTTTGGTTTTGCTGAGATTTATGTTGACTCTCAATTCCTTTCTTTTTATTGACTGCTTTTTCCACCAGCGGTGGGGCACCTAAATGGGGAACTTTTTACTTCTACCATTTTGGAGAATTGCTATTGCTTTGATCACTTTTTATTTAAAAAAAATTCAGAGGAAACACAGTGGATTTTTAAATTTAACAGTATGAGACCTGCTGGTCTGAATGAGACTTTATAAGTTTTTACCATTTGTATGAGCGTTTCAGACGTCCTGTACACGTTTCTTCTCTGATTCACCCCCATGGGTTAATAGGGGTCGATGTGATGTTAGTTTCTTTCAAGTTAGGTTCATCTGCATGGTTTAAGCCCGTTTGATGTATCTATGTCATACATTAGGCTAATAGCCGCCAGACGACACACAGTGGCGGATCCAGGGTTTGCGGGGCCCTGGGCAATTGACTTTGGCGGGGCCCTACTTACTGGGGGTCTTGCACTTCTAACCTGTACTTCCCAACTGTTGAAGACTAGAAAGAGGGAACAAAACGTGCGGCGCGCGCATTAGGCCCCGCCCACTTTTATGTTGACTCCACCCATTCTCATTCAATTTTCATGTGATTCCACACAGTATAATCCTCCTACAGTCACCCGTAAATTATATCTCCCCCCCATTTTCATATACACCCTTCATCTACCTCTAGTTTCATGTCCCCCCCTCTATCTCTGTCCCCAGTTTCATGCCATTCTCCCCCTTTATCTGCCCACAGTTTCATTTCCCCCCCGTCTCTGCCCCAGTGTCATGCCATCCCCTCCTTCATCTGCCCCAGTGTCATGCCGTTCTCCTCCCCTTCGTTTGCCCCAGTGTCATGCCGTTCTCCCCCCTTCATCTGCCCCAGTGTCATGCCATTCTCCCCCTTCATCTGCCCCAGTGTCATGCTGTTCTCTCCCCCTCCATCTGCCCCAGTGTCATGCCGTTCTCCCCCCTTCATCTGCCCCAGTGTCATGCCATTCTCCCCCCTTCATCTGCCCCAGTGTCATGCCGTTCTCCCCCCCCTCCATCTGCCCCAGTGTCATGCCGTTCTCCCCCCCTCCATCTGCCCCAGTGTCATGCCGTTCTCCCCCTCCATCTGCCCCAGTGTCATGCTGTTCTCCCCCCCTCCATCTGCCCCAGTGCCATGCCGTTCTCCCCCCTCCATCTGCCCCAGTGTCATGCCGTTCTCACACACACTCACCATTCCTCGTTCCCTCGCAGCTCTCTCCTCTCTCATACACATATTGTAGCCGCGATGTGATGACGTCATCACATCGCGGCTACAAATGACGGAGGCCCAGAGCTCAGCGTTAAAGCAGGAGCTGAGCTGTGACAGCTCCGGCTTTAAACGCCTATGCATTCAGCTCATCGGCGTCCTACCGCCGATGAGCCGAATACATAGGCATTTAAAGCAGGAGCTGTCAGCTCCTGCTTTAACGCTGAGCTCAGTTGGAATCGGGACATGCCGACCGGGACCATTTTGTTAGGTCCCGGCCGCGCCGCGGGGCCCCGCTAAGCGCGGGGCCCCGGGCGGTTGCCCGGCTCGCCCGGCCCTGGATCCGACCCTGAGGACACATCTAGAGTAATGATCTGCCTCTTTTCACTTGGATACACCTATGCATTCCATATGCACCACCACCTTATCTTGGACATGTTCACATGGTGCTTTTTTCTGTGGCCATCTTGCGGTTGCTAGATACAAAATTCACTAAATGTGTCGATTTATCTGTTATGTACCCAGCTTGAACATATGAACTTAGAGTAGGGGAGTAAATCCTACCCAAAAAGGGACAATAAAATATAACCTTTATTGGTAAAATTAAAACACCCAAAAGGAACAAAAAAAACAAACAAAACAAACAAAACAAACAATTCCCCAAGAAAGTTCACTTTACCTGCGATCGATAGCTGCGTTATGTATGTTTACACTGCTCGTCTTAGTAGGCGGGGCTTAGGAGGGGTGGGCTGGTTGGCCCCCTCCTATTGGCTGCCGGTCGGCACATGCACTGTGGATCACACATTGTCTGGGTGGAGTTATAGCCAGACGTCCTAGTTCCCTGATTGGGTGGAGCCTTGAAGAGGGGGTGGTCCCAGGGCTTTAAAGACCGAGCTCCTGGGTTTACCCGCGCGGCTGACATCAATGCCGACGGGGACTGGGGGCTAACATTTATCAGACAATTGACACTCCAGTTTTATAAAGAAATGTTAGAAAATATACCTCTGATGATGTGTCCCATGCAATGGGGACACTGAAACGCATCAGGTGACAGACTAGGTGTTACAATTGGGATTAGGTAGGGTACAATACCTGGTTCACTCGTTTATCTGCTAACAAATCCTGTGGCTGTTAATGAAAGATTACATTAGCCAAGTGTGTACACAGACGAATGACTAGTGCTGTGTGCATTAGCAGGAATAGATAGGCTACTAATTAACAAAGGCTGCAAAGAGGAGGAGAACAAATAATGAAAGATAACAGCGATTTTTGCTCTAGCCAAGTGTGTACACAGACCAATGACTAGTGCTGTGTGCATTAGCACGAATTGATAGGCTACTAATTAACAAAGGCTACAAAAAGGAGAAGAGCAAACAATGAAAGATAACAGCGAACTCTGCTCTAGCCAAGTGTGTACACAGACTAATGTTTAGTGCTGTGTGCAATAGCATGAATAGATAGGCTATAAACGGAGCCTTTAGTGGAGCAGTGCAGCATTTGGAAAAGACTAATAGGAAATCGATGTAAGAAGTTATTTGTCTAGATTTCCTGTATTAGCAGGGGTTTCTAGGTGTTTAAACAGACACAGTATCTATATTCCCTAGCCTAATCCCCTTTCTTTTTAAATGGGGAATTGTTTGTTTTGTTTGTTTTTTTGTTCCTTTTGGGTGTTTTAATTTTACCAATAAAGGTTATATTTTATTGTCCCTTTTTGGGTAGGATTTACTCCCCTACTCTAAGTTCATAGGTTGCTAGATACACTTTCAAATTATGATTAACGCATCCATGATAGGTTTGAGGTGGTGGTGGCCGGACATCTGTGAGTCCTGCGGTTTAGGGACCCCGTGAGTGTAGACGGCGCTCCATCTATTCACATTGATATGCTGACGGTCCATCTTCCGTTGTATCAACGGACCTTCTTTTATATGGCATAGAGTGGGTTAACTTTGCAGCGTTGTGGACACAGGTATCTGACTCTGTCATACATCACACATTGGTGGTGGCTTGTGGACAACTTGTCATTTATGTGTCATCTTTTTTAACACACTTACCTGCTCTGGAGACACACATCCTCTTCTTGCTTCAGTGACGATCGTGTTGTGTACCGGACCACAACCACGGCCAAGGGTCCGATGACGCGTTCGCCCAAAAGTATCGCTGATTGGCCGAGAGAGATGGGGGCGCAGCATGGGAGGCGGGCCCTACCCTGGATATGGAGCTATAAATAGCCAGCACTCAGTGTCGGACCTATGCAAGTACTGGGACCTACCATCCAGGTGCCAGGAAATGCAGTTATCGCTGCAATTTTGTTTCTTTTGGCATCGTCTATTTATTTTCAACTCTCCTGAAGAACTAGTGAATAGCGAAACGCGTTGAGAGGTTACCAGAATAGCGGTGTCCTTCTCATATATGGTCACACCTGGGTTTTGGCTGCTATACATACTATCTTAACGCTGTATGTGTTGGTATTTTACATTTGCCAATCTCCTGACCGGCCGAATACCTATGCACGGAGTATGTGCTAAGAGTACACTGATATTGGGCAGGAATAGCTCATAAGCAGCACCCCTGAGTGGACCAAGCAGATTATTTTGGTCGACACCAGCTATACCATCAGTGATTTGGAGATCTAAAGTTTGTTAGGGGGAGCGGGTGTTATGTCAGCAGGGTTTATTAAAAAATAAATAAACAAAAACCCTACGGAGCCCACTAGACTCTGACTGCTAAACACTCTGATGTGAACACGTTCTGGCAGTTACTGCCAGCTAAACAGAACTAACCAGGTGTACTCTGTTAGAATCACAGAGACCTGTGCAGACTCAGAGCAGCCGCAACAATAAACTAAACTGTCTAGCCAGAACTCCTGGACTAGACAGAGACCAACTAATCCCTGTGTGCTTCAGTTCCACCCAACCCACAAGGCAGCTACTGCCAAAGCAACTAGCAGTGTGAACACTGACTTAGAAGTTAAGCTAGCTAAGGCCTACAAAGATTTTCCCCACTCAATCACACAAGCCAGCATGGTGCCCAACTAACAGTGGCATTGCTATCACTGGGGAATATTGCTAGCTAGGCCAACTAATATTTGTTGAGGCTGGAACACACACACACACACAGAGACACACAGACAGACAGACAGACAGACAGACAGACAGACAGACAGACAGACAGACAGACAGACTCATCAATTAGGTTTTGTGAAGTGATCTTAGAGCCCCGGGCGTCCAGATCAGTCACCTTATATAGGGAAGGGGTGGACACAAGTAAAGAGCCCAGCTGCCCACGCCCGAGCGTCCATTGGTCGACACCTATGTCGGTCAAACAGTCGTACACGCCCGGCTTTTGCAAGGCAGGTTAACCCTTGCAACGCTAGACTGTGAAGAGGAACAGGCAGCGACGCCCATGTCATGGACGCACCAGCTGCACAATCCTAGCAGTGGGATAGAGAGGGGTGTGACATCAGGGGGACACCGACATATCAGCTACAACATACAGGGGGGTGTTTCCTTCTAATGCTATATCTCACCCTCCGCCCTCCATATCAGCTGTTCAAAATTACGAGGTCCGTGTTTATATGTATTGAGAGACCTCTCTTTTTTATTAGGGACACTTGAGAATCTTTCTATTTATACCAATAAAAGCTACGTTTTAGCCTACCCTTTTTCCCTAAGGAGTACCCTTTTTCTGTCAGATATAACACCGCATGTGCCCAAATCCATGAAAGGTCCTCTTTAAAGCCACTATACACATTTATAAAGTGGCACATTACTAAATTTATCACATTTTATGAAACATTTCTGGCAGTGCCATCACCAGCATTCAAGTTTATTTAAAGTGGTTGTCCGTCATAAATCGAAAATCAATGCTCTAATTGACTTCATTAAAACAAATTATATTTACTTGTATATCTGGTGCGGTCATGGTGAACATCCCAGGCACATTTTCTGATCATCCAAAGCATCACCAATACCACAAGGGATCCTGACATTAACTATATTCACTGCCCCATACCTAGAGATATACATTGGATAGATAGGTTCCTGGGAGCCCTGAGAGTGTTCAGATCCCAGAGTATAATGTGGCGGCTATTCTAGTTACTCCAGATGAACCACCATTTGTTTGTTTTTGTAAAATAAAAATAAAAAATTTGTAATATTCAGGCGGAACCCAACTCATTAGTCTATTTGACCCTCTCTAGATATTATACTGTGTTTGGGACATGGGGGGATTTTACTGCTTTGGGGTCACTGGAGTTATATTGTGTGGGGTATACTACTTTTATGGACCTTACTTCAAAATGCAAAAAAAAAAAAATCTTAGAGGTGTAAGCATACTGTAAAGAGAAATCTCAGATTTCTCTTTGTTGAAGTTAAAGGTCTGGACCCAAACCTTGAAAGAATAGTAATAGCTTATAATGAAGAATGTAGTATATAGTCATATAGTGCAATTTCATTGGTGACCAGTAGAGGTCACTCTTTACCACAAAATATGGAGAATGAGTTCTGTCTGCAGTCAAAGACAAACTAATCTCTTACAGTAAAATTAGATTTAAAAAAAAAAAAAAAGTATATATTGTAGATTTCAGTACAATAAGCTAAAGGTGAGTGTGCGTTGAACTATTTAGCCAATACTTTGCGTATGTCCTCGTAGGGCCTAGACGAGTCATAGAAGAGGGTCCCATGTTCAAAATCCACAATATGTTAGCGCAAAAAATACCCCACACCAGTGGCGTAACTACCGTGGCAGCAGCACTAGCAGCTGCCACAGGGCCCGGGCCATTAGGGCGCCCGGTGACAGCCGCTACCGCTGCGTTTTTTTTAAAATAGGCTGTTACGGGCCCTATTCACTTGCCGATCCTGGCTGGGCCGGGATCGGCAAGTGACACCGTGTCCCCACAGGGGCTATCATTATACTCAGGGGTCTTTGCAGACCCCCGAGTATAATGACCGGCGGATCGGGAGAGGTAATAAACATAAAAAACTGTTACTTACCTCTCCGTGATCCTGCCAGGCCTCCGTCCTACTGTTGTCTGACGTCTCTGACGTCACATGAACCCGGCATGCTTCCCGTGTCATGTGACGTCCGACGTCATTAACGAAGGACGCGAGCGGTGGTCAGTACAGGAGGACAGCAAAGCACAGGAGCCGGGGAACAGGTAAGAAGCAACAGTGGTTTGTTTTTTTTTAATGTTTTTATTCCCCGGGTCTCCGATTATTATACTCTGGGGTCTGAAAAGACCCCAGAGTATAATAATTGTTTATGGGTGTCCACAGAGGGACACTATTGGGGTTAATACTGTGTGCAGGGGACACTATTGGAGTTAATACTGTGTGCAGGGGACACTATGGGGGATAATACTGTGTGCAGGGGACACTATTGGGGTTAATGCTGTGTGCAGGGGCCACTATTGGGGTTAATACTGTGTGCAGGGGACACTATTGGGGTTAATACTGTGTGCAGGGGCCAGTAAGGGACATAATAGAGTGCGGAGGAGGGGGTCGGTCGAGGTCTTCGGCGTCAGTTGGGATGAAGGGGGGGGCCCATGTCAAAAGTTCGCCACGGGGCCCCGCCATTCCTAGTTACGCCACTGCCCCACACTTTAGCCGGTTGTATGTGACTATGTCGGAAGAGTCTCCCATTTATCTGTATGGAACTAGAACAAAAAGTAGTTGCAGCAGGTTGCGGCTATTGTGAAAACCTTGTAACATGGTGTTTCAGGAAAGATGTTTTGTCTTTTATTCTTTTTTATTTTAATCTACTGTTAACACATATTGTGTACTAAGTCTATCTCTAGATTTGATCATTGCTATTATTTTAAATATGGTCTTGTACTGGCTTGTTTTTTTTACTGGCTTGGTTTTTATGATTTTTTATGTTATTTTTGTGTGATATTTTTGTTTTATATTTTCCATGTCTTGTGTTTTTAAACAGTTTATTCACTTGATAAAGGGCATTTAGGCCCGAAACACGGTGAGTCTGTGTTGTGCACTCCAGTTTTTTCCCAATAAATCCTTTGACCTGTGAGCGCGGTCCTTTTGGTTTTTTACATTTATCTGTATGGGTGCCATGTAACACATCTACATATTTTGCACACACTCGTATATCAACCTGTAATTGACTGCAGTAGTAAATACTGTTCAGATTGCAGTATGCTAAGGAATACCTGCCACATGTATGCCTTCTGGTAAGTGTTTAGATATGAATGTTTATGGACACGTTAGATGTATAACCAGGAGATTTTCTTGGTATATATGCTGAAAGCTCTCCACAAAATGGTATAAAACTTCCCAAGCTTGTGTATTGATTTTTTGGCAGAACTGGCCGTCAATCTAATATCTATGGGGAATGGGAAACCAGATGGTTTCTTAACTTGAGTTAAAGGGGCTCTATCACTGGAGTTTCGCTATTTTAGATAAACATATGCCTGAATAGCCATTAAAAAGTCTTGCTAATAGTTTGTTAAAAGACCCCCCTGTTTTCATGAATTACCTTTGAAACTTATATGTAAATGAACCCTTCCGTGCACTGTGGGCGTTCCAGTGCACCCCTCACGTCATACTCTGTTCACGCCCTCTTATGTGGTTCTTCTATGTAAGTCCCTCCTCCTACTTTCGAATCACCGCCTCCAACTGTCTCTTCCCCGCTTCTGGAAAAGGACCTGTGATGACGTCACTACAAGGTCCTTTGTCGTCTTCTAAGTAGTGATCTATACAGAGCAGGGGCAGCAGCTCCCTGTGTCTATCATAGCATAGATATACTGTGCACATGGATAAAGGGAAAATCATGTGATGAATTTGCCCCTATGTGCTCATATTTTGTATTCAGAAATATTAGGTTTACCTTAGCTATCCTGTATAATAATCTCCAACTTCTAGTGTGTCCTGACAGTCAGGATAGTCTTTAGTATAAAATAACCTATTACAGCTCTAAGTATATTACCCAGAACATAACACCTTGCAAACTAATAGACACATAGAACTAACAGAGACTCCAAGCCAGGGGTGGAGTCTGACAAACAGTATATGCCAACTGTGCAGTCTACTTCATTCTTATACACAGGTACCGTAGGACTGATGTCACATCTTCCAGCATCAACTGTGTGGACTATTTTGGGAGTATTTGGATACTGAGCTAAGGTGCAGCGCTGTCTGGTGAGTGTTGAACTTGCACTGGGCACATTTACTTGTAATGATGAATATTGGGCACCTGTTGGCATCCCCTGTTTCCTGAGAGAGTGTTATGTGATACAAACAGGCAAGTGGTGGCGTTTTCTTATAAAGTCACTTGATATAAATGACACAGTAAAGCTATTTTACCAGCTAGCCACACTAAATCATAATGCAGGAAATAAGCAGCTCTGGAGGAAAGGTGAGGTGTGGAGTCAACTCCATATGGAGGGAACACCATATGAGGAAAAAAGGTGCCCATCCTAATTCCCTTTTCCCCATGAAAATTTGTGCCTGTCACAATATTCAAATGAGCAGTCTTGAGCACCAAAAGTTCTTCCATTGTTTCTAAGTGCTAAGCCCTGCTCTAATGCGACCTCCTTCTACTATCCCTTCTTTGATTGACAGGGTCAGGATGCTAAGCTGAAATTTTGCCTGGTCCTGTCTTCTCATGCTTGGACTGGCATATAAGTGGATTGTGGGTCCTAGCAGTTTGGAGCAATGGGACTACCCTTAGTACTCCAGACTGTATATGTGCATATTGTGAAATAAATGAATCTTATCAATGATACCATGAATTTTCATGGGGAAAAAAGCAATGCCTTAACCCCTTCCCGCCAATGGCACTTTTTGACTTCCTGACCAAGCTCGATTTTTCAAAACTGACATGTGTCACTTTATGTGGCAATAACTTTGGAATGCTTTAACTTACCAAAGTGATTTTAAGATTGTTTTTTCGTAACACATTGTACTTCATGTTAGTGGTAAATTTTGGTTGATATGTTTTGTGTTTAATTATGAAAAAATTGGAAATTTGGTGGAAATTTTGAAAAATATGCATTTTATAAAGTTTGAAATGATGTGCATTGCATACAGATAGTCAGACCGCCAAAATTATATCATAAATCTCATGTTCCAGATCTCTGCTTTATGTTGGCATCAAACTTTAGTCACCCTTTTAATTTTTACGGACATTATAAGATTTACAAGTGAAACAACAATATTCAAAATTTTCAAGAAATTTCCAAAACCCATTTTTTAAGGGACTAATCCAGTTATGAATGCGATTTGAAAGACCCTTGTATTAAAGCCCCCCATAAATCACCCCATTTTCAAAACTGCACCCCTTAAATAAGCCAAAACAACATATACCTAGTAATTTAACCCTATAAGTGCTTAACAGGAATTAATACAAAATGGAGGTGAAATTTTCAAATTTGATTTTATTTTACTAATATTTTCGTTTAGCCCTAGAATTTGCACATTCTCAAGGGGTTAAAGGAGAAAACGCATCCCACAATTTGTTATGCAAGTTCTACGGACTACCATAGTACCCCACTTGTGGGTGTAAACTAATATATGGACACACAGCGAGACGCAGAAGGGAAGGCGCGCCAAGGAGCTTTTAGAGGGCAGATCTGGCTGTGATCAGTTTCAGGAACCATGTCGCATTTACAAAGCCCTTGAGGAGTCAAAACAGTGGAAACCTCTAGAAAGTGACCCCATTCTGAAAACCGCACCCCTCAAAGAATTTATCAAGTGATGTAGTGAGCATTAGTAACCCCGAAGTGAATGTGCAAGCTGTGCGGAGTAAATTGGGTACACCAAATCCCATTCTATTTTCCCACTAGCTCCTATGACACGGACGGGGAAGAGGGGCATTCTGGGGGATCAGCGCTGGTGTATTATCCCTCATAAGCTCTAAATATGGGGGGTCCCCTGAAAACGCTCGCACAGCTTACACATTTCCTTCTAGTCGCAGCCACTTATGTCCTAATGATTTGGCGACTTTTAGGGTTTTTGTCTTCACATTGTACAAGCTAGATCTTTATTTTTATTTTCTGGCAATGTGGCCATATGAGTGCTTGGTGTTTGCGGTATTAGATGTACTTTTCAATGCCACCATTTTGGGGCCTGTAACTTATTGACTACATTTTATTAACTCTTTCTGGGTGGGATGTAAAAGGAAACATCAATTCTGGCATTGCTTTTTAGCATTTTTTTTTTTCCCGTGCAGCGTACAGCATAAGTAACATGTTACCTTTATTCTGCGGGTCGGTACGGTTACGGCGATACCTCATTTATATGATTTTTTAATGCGTTGCTATTTGTGCAGAATAGAATTCAATTCAGGGAAAAAAAATCTATTGTTTTTGCATCGCCATCTTCTGAAAGGCATAACGTTTTTATTTTTCGCTAGACAGAGCTGGTTGAGGGCTTATTTTTTGCGGGAAGACCTCTTCTTTTTATTGGTACCATTTTGGTTTTCATCTGACCATTTGATTACTTTTTATTGAAAATTTTGTAAGGGAAAGGTGGTGAATAATCATTATTTTGTGCGGTTTTCTACGACATTCGCCGTTCGGGTTAAATAATGTTTTAATTTCATTGTTCAGGTTATTACAGATGCGGCAATACCAAATATGTAATGTTTTTTTCTATTTTTCTTTATTTTACATAATAAAACATTTTATATGGGGAAAATGGGATTTTTGGGGCTTTATTTATTTCTATTTTATTTTAAACTTATTTAAACTTTTTTATTTTTACTTTTGTCCAACTTTTTTTTTCTGTCCCCATGGGGGATTGAAGCAGTGATCGGCTGATCACTGCTTCAATAGAGATACGCTGCAATACACGTGTTACACGTGTATTGCATTGTATAGGAAGCTGTCAGCCTGTGTAGACGCACAGGCTGACAGCTTCATTTACGGCAGGATCAGCCAGGTGAGAGGACGGGGTAAGTGAAGGGGCAGACCCGGGGTCACTGATCAGACCCCGGGCTGCCCCCTACGAACACCGGCACCCCCCGAAACCGGCGCGGGGGGTGCCGATCGGCACAATTTTAGAACGAAACCCTGTTGATCACCGGCATCTCAGGGGTTAACACCCGCGATCGGACCCGGTTCCGACCGCGGGTGTTACGGGGCATTGTCAGTCGTGTATTACGGCTGACACCTGCTGTGCATGGTGCGCACACAGTTTCTGTGTGCGCACCATGCATCCGCAGTAATAGTACGGCGGTTTGCGGGAAGCCCTTCCCAGCAGCGCCGTACTATTACGGCGAATGTCGGGAAGGGGTTAAGGTGAGTCTCATCTATCTGTCTGTCTGAGATATTAACCTTCACCCTGGTGGCAGGCTCCCTTTAAACCAATTTACTGGCAACTTGTAGCGAAGGCTACAAGATAGAAATGCATTAATTGTTAACACAACACATTGGCACTGTTCCAGAATCCTATGGTGGCAGTGTGCTTTACACCACTCCATACGATGCTTGTCACTGTAACTGTTACTTGCAGCTGCTCAGCCATGGAATCTCATGCCATGAAGCTCCTGGCACCCAGTTATTGGGCTGATCTTATTGTCAGAGGGGGTTTGGAACACTGCAGTTATTATATAAAGTCGACAAGGCTGTTCTGTAACTTTACATGGTCGGCCACTTCATGACTTGAAGTGTTGTTCCTTATTACTTCATATAATAGTACCACATGGGAATTTAGTTAGCTCATCAAAAAAAAAAAAAAAAAAAAAAATTCACAAAGGATTGTAAAAGACAGACTGCACGACTAGGTGCTGTGTTTTTTTATATACCTGTGCCAATGGGATTCAATGAAACACCTAAATTCAGCGATTAAGAGTTATCTCCCAATACTTTTATCTGCATAGTGCGCATTGATACCTGCATATATACCTGTGGAGAGCATGTATCATATATATATATATATATATATATATATATATATATATATATATACAGTATATAAATTTTGTTAAATTCTATTTATGCAAATGTATTCATTTTTCTTCCACAGCTTATTCTACGGACTACACAGCTATGTGGAGCCAACTTAAGCGTTTCCGTTTCATGCTCTGTTTTTTAGTTTTGGCAGTGTCAGTCTTTTTCATTAGAACTGTCTTAAAGAATAACAAGACCCAAATATTGAAGTTCTTCTATTCTAATGATATTTTGCCAATCAGAAAAAAATAATCACCAAATTTTAAGACCAGAAAATGTATCTTCCAACCATATAAGTCCAAATGATGTTCTTCAGAAAGGAAATGCTATTATATTTTTGGAAATCACAGATAGGATGGTTGAACCATCTTTGGTTTTGTGCTCAATTGAATCAGCAGCTCGAGTATATCCGGACAGGCCAGTGGTCTTCTTCATGAAAGGATTAGATGACATTGTCAATGAGGATGATGAGAAGAAAGCCCGGGAACGCTTTCCAACCCTCTCATCTTATAAAAACATCTACTTTTTCCCTTTGAGATTGAAGACAGTATTTGCTGACACCCCATTTCTGTCTTGGTATGAGAAGGTAAGGATTAAAAGATGCATGAAGATTTGTATTTAAAGGGAGTCTGTCAGTAGAACAGTAACTATTGAACAATAAGCACACGTATAACTTGTGACAAGTTGCAATAGCAGTATTGCAGTCTATGATAAACTCAATCTGAGGTTTACAGGTTCAAGGCTCCTGGTGAAGGGCTAACAAAAAAGTACTTACAAGTCTCCAAAAGGAACACATTTTTATATAAAACCTTTGCTTTTTCCAATACAACTGCCATGTGTGTATGAAAAAACATGCCTTGCCCCAAAGCAGGCTAATTTTTTGAACATTTTAAATGGTAAAAAGTAGATGTGGCAGCGCAGCGTATGGTTAAATGGGTAGGTGGTATCGTTTACTTACTACCCATTTTTCCATAGACATACATGTCACAGTCACTTTGACACAACTTGGCCTGTACTTACCTTATGGAGCTAAAAATGGGCTAGCTAGAGTTCTATAATCCCTGACACTATGTTGTTATCTAATTTAAATTCTGATTCTTGACAAACTTATTCAGGGGTGAACTTAACCTCTCTTCTGGTTGCTAGCCTCTCTGCTGCCTGAGGCAAACTATAGAAAGACGCCCCTCCCTAGAATAAAAAGGATGCCCAAATCGGCTATCTTTGGACATGCCCCCCCCATTATCTTGTTTGGCCCACACATAGTCTAACACCCCCTTTTTCTACCCCCCCGCCAACATGGTATATAGGTCTGCTTTTCTGGTCCATCACACAGATTAGGACCCTCTCCTACCCATCAGTATTTGATCACACTTTTATGGCCCCCACAGTATATGACCCCCATTGTTTGCTCTCACACACAGTATATGACCCCTGTTTGTGTCCCCCACACAGTATGTAACCCTTTCTTATGGATCCTGCACAGTATTTGACCCTCTTTTATTACCCCCACAAAATATACGACCCCTTTTTATGTCCCACATGCAGAATAAAAAACACTTTTTTACCCCCCTCCCCACACACACAGTATATGACCCTCTTCCCATAGATCTCTATACATAGAGATCTGATGTTCTTCAGTGTTGTGATGCAAGTGTAGCGCTGCCTAGAGGTAGCAGTGGAGGTGCAGTCTGGACAGTAGCATAGACAGGAGAGTAAAAATTATTGCCTGCTATCTATCGCAATAACACAATAAGTTGTGTCAGTTTATTCCATGAGGCACCACCTGATGCCATTGCCTCAGGACGTCTTATGGAAGATGCCCGCCTGCACTTATTTGACTTAAAATAAATCTTTGAACCTAAACCTTATGAACACGAAAGAAAATGTATCTTCAAAGATTTGTCCATAGGCTCTCTTTAAGTTCCAGTAGGAGGCTACTAGAGATGAGCGAACAGTGTTCTATCGAACTCATGTTCGATCGGATATTAGGCTGTTCGGCATGTTCGAATCGAATCGAACACCGCGTGGTAAAGTGCGCCATTACTCGATTCCCCTCCCACCTTCCCTGGCGCCTTTTTTGCTCCAATAACAGCGCAGGGTAGGTGGGACAGGAACTACGACACCGGTGACGTTGAAAAAAGTAGGCAAAACCCATTGGCTGCCGAAAACATGTGACCTCTAATTTAAAAGAACAGCGACGCCCAGCTTCGCGTCATTCTGAGCTTGCAATTCACCGAGGACGGAGGTTTCCGTCCAGCTAGCTAGGGCTTAGATTCTGGGTAGGCAGGGACAGGCTAGGATAGGAAGGAGAAGACAACCAACAGCTCTTGTAAGAGCTAAATTCCAGGGAGAAGCTTGTCAGTGTAACGTGGCACTGACGGGCTCAATCGCCGCAACCCAGCTTTCCCAGGATCCTGAATGGAATACACTGTCAGTGTATTCCCGTATACCCGATATATACCCCGATACCCGTTCCAACGGTGTGCCCCCCCACCTTCACCCCAGAAATACCCTGCAAGTCCCCTAGCAATAGAATTGGGGCTATATACACCCACAATTTTTACTACTGGTATACAGTGCCATTGTCTGACTGGGAATTCAAAGAATATATTGGGAATACAAATACCCTCATTTCTTGCTACTGCCATATAGTGCCAGTTTCTGACTGGGAATTCAAAGAATATATTGGGGTTACGTGCACCCACAATTTTTACTACTGGTATACAGTGCCATTGTCTGACTGGGAATTCAAAGAATATATTGGGAATACAAATACCCTCATTTCTTGCTACTGCCATATAGTGCCAGTGTCTGACTGGGAATTCAAAGAATATATTGGGGTTACGTGCACCCACAATTTTTACTACTGGTATACAGTGCCATTGTCTGACTGGGAATTCAAAGAATATATTGGGAATACAAATACCCTCATTTCTTGCTACTGCCATATAGTGCCAGTGTCTGACTGGGAATTCAAAGAATATATTGGGGTTACGTGCACCCACAATTTTTACTACTGGTATACAGTGCCATTGTCTGACTGGGAATTCAAAGAATATATTGGGAATACAAATACCCTCATTTCTTGCTACTGCCATATAGTGCCAGTGTCTGACTGGTAATTCAAAGAATATATTGGGGTTACGTGCACCCACAATTTTTACTACTGGTATACAGTGCCATTGTCTGACTGGGAATTCAAAGAATATATTGGGAATACAAATACCCTCATTTCTTGCTACTGCCATATAGTGCCAGTGTCTGACTGGGAATTCAAAGAATATATTGGGGTTACGTGCACCCACAATTTTTACTACTGGTATACAGTGCCATTGTCTGACTGGGAATTCAAAGAATATATTGGGAATACAAATACCCTCATTTCTTGCTACTGCCATATAGTGCCAGTGTCTGACTGGGAATTCAAAGAATATATTGGGGTTACGTGCACCCACAATTTTTACTACTGGTATACAGTGCCATTGTCTGACTGGGAATTCAAAGAATATATTGGGAATACAAATACCCTCATTTCTTGCTACTGCCATATAGTGCCAGTGTCTGACTGGGAATTCAAAGAATATATTGGGGTTACGTGCACCCACAATTTTTACTACTGGTATACAGTGCCATTGTCTGACTGGGAATTCAAAGAATATATTGGGAATACAAATACCCTCATTTCTTGCTACTGCCATATAGTGCCAGTGTCTGACTGGGAATTCAAAGAATATATTGGGGTTACGTGCACCCACAATTTTTACTACTGGTATACAGTGCCATTGTCTGACTGGGAATTCAAAGAATATATTGGGAATACAAATACCCTCATTTCTTGCTACTGCCATATAGTGCCAGTGTCTGACTGGGAATTCAAAGAATATATTGGGGTTACGTGCACCCACAATTTTTACTACTGGTATACAGTGCCATTGTCTGACTGGGAATTCAAAGAATATATTGGGAATACAAATACCCTCATTTCTTGCTACTGCCATATAGTGCCAGTGTCTGACTGGTAATTCAAAGAATATATTGGGGTTACGTGCACCCACAATTTTTACTACTGGTATACAGTGCCATTGTCTGACTGGGAATTCAAAGAATATATTGGGAATACAAATACCCTCATTTCTTGCTACTGCCATATAGTGCCAGTGTCTGACTGGGAATTCAAAGAATATATTGGGGTTACGTGCACCCACAATTTTTACTACTGGTATACAGTGCCATTGTCTGACTGGGAATTCAAAGAATATATTGGGAATACAAATACCCTCATTTCTTGCTACTGCCATATAGTGCCAGTGTCTGACTGGGAATTCAAAGAATATATTGGGGTTACGTGCACCCACAATTTTTACTACTGGTATACAGTGCCATTGTCTGACTGGGAATTCAAAGAATATATTGGGAATACAAATACCCTCATTTCTTGCTACTGCCATATAGTGCCAGTGTCTGACTGGTAATTCAAAGAATATATTGGGGTTACGTGCACCCACAATTTTTACTACTGGTATACAGTGCCATTGTCTGACTGGGAATTCAAAGAATATATTGGGAATACAAATACCCTCATTTCTTGCTACTGCCATATAGTGCCAGTGTCTGACTGGGAATTCAAAGAATATATTGGGGTTACGTGCACCCACAATTTTTACTACTGGTATACAGTGCCATTGTCTGACTGGGAATTCAAAGAATATATTGGGAATACAAATACCCTCATTTCTTGCTACTGCCATATAGTGCCAGTGTCTGACTGGGAATTCAAAGAATATATTGGGGTTACGTGCACCCACAATTTTTACTACTGGTATACAGTGCCATTGTCTGACTGGGAATTCAAAGAATATATTGGGAATACAAATACCCTCATTTCTTGCTACTGCCATATAGTGCCAGTGTCTGACTGGTAATTCAAAGAATATATTGGGGTTACGTGCACCCACAATTTTTACTACTGGTATACAGTGCCATTGTCTGACTGGGAATTCAAAGAATATATTGGGAATACAAATACCCTCATTTCTTGCTACTGCCATATAGTGCCAGTGTCTGACTGGGAATTCAAAGAATATATTGGGGTTACGTGCACCCACAATTTTTACTACTGGTATACAGTGCCATTGTCTGACTGGGAATTCAAAGAATATATTGGGAATACAAATACCCTCATTTCTTGCTACTGCCATATAGTGCCAGTGTCTGACTGGGAATTCAAAGAATATATTGGGGTTACGTGCACCCACAATTTTTACTACTGGTATACAGTGCCATTGTCTGACTGGGAATTCAAAGAGTATATTGGGAATACAAATACCCTCATTTCTTGCTACTGCCATATAGTGCCAGTGTCTGACTGGGAATTCAAAGAATATATTGGGGTTACGTGCACCCACAATTTTTACTACTGGTATACAGTGCCAATTTCTAACTAGGAATTCAAAATGCGCAAGGCTCCCGGAAAGGGACGTGGACGAGGCCGTGGGCGAGGTCGGGGGAATGGTTCTGGGGAGCAAGGTAGCAGTGAAGCCACAGGGCGTCCCGTGCCTACTCCTGTGGGGCAGCAAGCATTGCGCCACTCCACAGTGCCAGGGTTGCTTGCCACATTAACTAAACTGCAGGGTACAAACCTTAGTAGGCCCGAGAACCAGGAACAGGTCTTGCAATGGCTGTCAGAGAACGCTTACAGCACATTGTCCAGCAGCCAGTCAGACTCTGCCTCCTCTCCTCCTATTACCCAACAGTCTTGTCTTCCTTCCTCCCAAAATTCCGAAGCTTTACAGAACAATAACCCAAACTGTCCCTGCTCCCCAGAGCTGTTCTCCGCTCCTTTCATTGTCCCTCAACCTGCCTCTCCACGTCACGATTCCACGAACCTAACAGAGGAGCATCTGTGTCCAGATGCTCAAACACTAGAGTCTCCTCCATCTCCGTTCGATTTGGTGGTGGATGACCAGCAACCCACCCTCATCGACGATGATGTGACGCAGTTGCCGTCAGGGCATCCAGTTGACTGGCGCATTGTGCGGGAGGAGGAGATGAGACAGGAGTTGGAAGAGGAAGTGGTGGATGATGAGGACACTGACCCGACCTGGACAGGGGGGATGTCAAGCGGGGAAAGTAGTGTGGATGTTGAGGCAGGTGCAGCACCAAAAAGGGTAGCTAGAGGCAGAGGCAGAGGTCAGCAGCTTAGGCGAAGCCAGGCCACACCCGGAATCTCCCAAGATGTTCCAGTTCGTACCCAGCCCCGAAAAACTCCCACCTCGAGGGCACGTTTCTCGAAGGTGTGGAGTTTTTTCAAGGAATGCGCCGAGGACAGATATAGTGTTGTCTGCACAATTTGCCTCTCGAAATTGATTAGGGGCTCTGAGAAGAGCAACCTGTCCACCACTTCAATGCGCCGTCATTTGGAATCCAAGCACTGGAATCAGTGGCAGGCAGCAACGGCAGGACAAAGGCCGCCTGCCGTTCACGCCACTGCCACTGCCTCTGCCTCTGCCTCTGCCACTGCCACTGCTGACTGTGCTGGCGATGCACTCCAGAGGACGAGCCAGGACACCACTTCATCTGCCTCCGCCACTTTGTTGACTTCTACCTCATCCTCCCCTGGTCCTGTCTTATCTCCTTCTCCTGCACCATCAAAGGCACCATCAGGCGTTTCTTTACAACAACCCACCATCTCTCAGACATTGGAGCGGCGGCAGAAATACACTGCTAACCACCCACACGCGCAAGCCTTGAACGCCAACATCGCTAAACTGCTGGCCCAGGAGATGTTGGCGTTCCGGCTTGTTGAAACTCCCGCCTTCCTGGACCTGATGGCAACTGCGGCACCTCGCTATGCCGTCCCTAGCCGTCACTACTTCTCCCGGTGTGCCGTCCCCGCCTTGCACCAGCACGTGTCACTCAACATCAGGCGGGCCCTTAGTTCCGCGCTTTGCACAAAGGTCCACTTGACCACCGACGCGTGGACAAGTGCATGCGGACAGGGACGCTACATTTCACTGACGGCACACTGGGTGAATGTAGTTGAGGCTGGGACTGCTTCCCAAACTGGCCCGGTGTACCTCGTCTCCCCGCCTAACATTCCTGGCAGGGACACGAGAAGAACACCCCCCTCCTCCTCCTCCTCTACCGCCTCCTCCTCCGCCACCGCCTCCTCCTCCGCCACCGCCTCCTCCTCCGCTGTTAGATTGACCCCAGCTACGAGTTGGAAACGTTGCAGCACTGGCGTTGGTAGACGTCAGCAGGCTGTGCTGAAGCTGATCAGCTTGGGGGACAGACAGCACACTGCCTCCGAGGTGAGGGATGCCCTCCTCGATGAGACGGCAATATGGTTTGAGCCGCTGCACCTGGGCCCAGGCATGGTCGTTTGTGATAACGGCCGGAACCTGGTAGCAGCTCTGGAGCTTGCCGGACTCCAACATGTTCCATGCCTGGCCCACGTCTTCAACCTAGTGGTGCAACGTTTCCTAAAGAGCTACCCCAATGTTCCAGAGCTACTGGTGAAAGTGCGGCGCATGTGCGCCCACTTTCGCAAGTCGACAGTAGCCGCTGCTAGCTTAAAATCTCTCCAGCAACGCCTGCATGTGCCACAACACCGGCTTTTGTGCGACGTCCCCACACGCTGGAACTCAACGTTTCAGATGTTGAATAGAGTGGTTGAGCAGCAGAGACCTTTGATGGAATACCAGCTACAAAACCCTAGGGTGCCACAAAGTCAGCTGCCTCAGTTTCACATCCATGAGTGGCCATGGATGAGAGACCTTTGTGACATCCTACGGGTCTTTGAGGAGTCCACAAGGAGGGTGAGCTCTGAGGATGCGATGGTGAGCCTTACAATCCCGCTCTTGTGTGTTCTGAGAGAATCCCTGATTGACATCAGGGATAACTCAGATCACACAGAGGAGTTAGGGATAGCATCCGATCCGTCACAGCTGGAGAGTAGGTCCACACATCTGTCCGCTTCACTGCGTTTAATGGAGGAGGAGGAGGAGGAGGAGGAGGAGGAAGAAGAGTTGTCCGATGATGTGATGGTGATACAGGAGGCTTCCGGGCAACTTCGAATCGTCCCATTGTTGCAGCGCGGATGGGTAGACATGGAGGATGAGGAGGAAATGGAGATTGAACTTTCCGGTGGGGCCAGAGGAGTCATGCCAACTAACACTGTGGCAGACATGGCTGAGTTCATGTTGGGGTGCTTTACAACCGACAAGCGTATTGTCAAAATCATGGAGGACAACCAGTACTGGATCTTTGCTATCCTTGACCCCCGGTATAAAAACAACATCTCGTCTTTTATTCCGGTAGAGGGGAGGGCCAATCGCATCAATGCTTGCCACAGGCAATTGGTGCAGAATATGATGGAGATGTTTCCAGCATGTGACAGTGGCGGCAGGGAGGGCAGTTCCTCCAGTAGGCAACCAAGTTCTCACCGGTCCACACAAACGAGGGGCACACTGTCTAAGGTCTGGGACACCTTGATGGCACCCCCTCGCCAAAGTGCCGCCACGGAGGGTCCTAGTGTCACCAGGCGTGAGAAGTATAGGCGCATGTTGCGGGAATACCTTTCCGACCACAGCCCTGTCCTCTCCGACCCCTCTGCGCCCTACACGTATTGGGTGTCGAAGTTGGACCTGTGGCTTGAACTTGCCCTATATGCCTTGGAGGTGCTGTCCTGTCCTGCCGCCAGCGTCCTATCTGAGAGGGTGTTCAGTGCAGCCGGTGGCATCATCACTGACAAGCGCACCCGTCTGTCAGCTGAGAGTGCCGACCGGCTCACTTTGATAAAAATGAACCACCACTGGGTAGAGCCGTCATTTTTGTGCCCACCTGTGTAAAGCACCCCAACATGAAACTCCATGTCTGTACTCAACCTCTCCAATTCCTCCGCATCCTCATACTCATCCACCATAAGCGTTGCACAATTCTGCTAATACTAGGCTCCCTCCAACATGATTTCCCCCAACTCTGCTGGTTAGAGGCTCCCTCCACCCTGATTTCCACCAACTCTGCTGGTTAGAGGCTCCCTCCACCCTGCTTTCCCACAACTCTGCTGGTTAGAGGCTCCTTCCACCATGAATTTGCCCAAACTGGGCTGTTTAGAGGCTCCCTCCACCATGAATTGGTCCAAACTGGGCTGGTTAGAGGCTCCCTTCACCATTAATTGGTCCAAACTGGGCTGGTTAGAGGCTCCCTCCACCATGAATTTCCCAAAACTTGGCTGTTTAGAGGCTCCCTCCACCATTAATTGGTCCAAACTGGGCTGGTTAGAGGCTCCCTCCACCATGAATTGGTCCAAACTGGGCTGGTTAGAGGCTCCCTCCACCATGAATTGGTCCAAACTGGGCTGGTTAGAGGCTCCCTCCACCATTAATTGGTCCAAACTGGGCTGGTTAGAGGCTCCCTCCACCATGAATTTGCCCAAACTGGGCTGTTTAGAGGCTCCCTCCACCATGAATTTGCCCAAACTGGGCTGGTTAGAGGCTCCCTCCACCATGAATTGGTCCAAACGGGTTTTTAGAGGCTCCCTTCACCATGAATTGGTCCAAACTTGGCTGTTTAGAGGCTCCCTCCACCATGAATTGGTCCAAACTGGGGTGGTTAGAGGCTCCCTCCACCATTAATTGGTCCAAACTGGGCTGGTTAGAGGCTCCCTCCACCATTAATTGGTCCAAACTGGGCTGGTTAGAGGCTCCCTCCACCATGAATTTGCCCAAACTGGGCTGGTTAGAGGCTCCCTCCACCATGAATTGGTCCAAACTGGGGTGGTTAGAGGCTCCCTCCACCATTAATTGGTCCAAACTGGGCTGGTTAGAGGCTCCCTCCACCATTAATTGGTCCAAACTGGGCTGGTTAGAGGCTCCCTCCACCATTAATTGGTCCAAACTGGGCTGGTTAGAGGCTCCCTCCACCATGAATTTGCCCAAACTGGGCTGGTTAGAGGCTCCCTCCACCATGAATTTGCCCAAACTGGGCTGTTTAGAGGCTCCCTCCACCATGAATTGGTCCAAACTGGGTTTTTTAGAGGCTCCCTCCACCATGAATTGGTCCAAACTGGGCTGGTTAGAGGCTCCCTCCACCATGAATTTCCCAAAACTTGGCTGTTTAGAGGCTCCCTCCACCATGAATTGGTCCAAACTGGGCTGGTTAGAGGCTCCCTCCACCATTAATTGGTCCAAACTGGGCTGGTTAGAGGCTCCCTCCACCATGAATTTGCCCAAACTGGGCTGTTTAGAGGCTCCCTCCACCATGAATTTGCCCAAACTGGGCTGGTTAGAGGCTCCCTCCACCATGAATTGGTCCAAACGGGTTTTTAGAGGCTCCCTTCACCATGAATTGGTCCAAACTTGGCTGTTTAGAGGCTCCCTCCACCATGAATTGGTCCAAACTGGGGTGGTTAGAGGCTCCCTCCACCATTAATTGGTCCAAACTGGGCTGGTTAGAGGCTCCCTCCACCATTAATTGGTCCAAACTGGGCTGGTTAGAGGCTCCCTCCACCATGAATTGGTCCAAACTGGGGTTTTTAGAGGCTCCCTCCACCATGAATTGGTCCAAACTTGGCTGTTTAGAGGCTCCCTCCACCATTAATTGGTCCAAACTGGGCTGGTTAGAGGCTCCCTCCACCATGAATTGGTCCAAACTGGGTTTTTTAGAGGCTCCCTCCACCATGAATTTGCCCAAACTGGGCTGTTTAGAGGCTCCCTCCACCATGAATTGGTCCAAACTGGGTTTTTTAGAGGCTCCCTCCACCATGAATTGGTCCAAACTGGGCTGGTTAGAGGCTCCCTCCACCATGAATTGGTCCAAACTGGGGTGGTTAGAGGCTCCCTCCACCATTAATTGGTCCAAACTGGGCTGGTTAGAGGCTCCCTCCACCATTAATTGGTCCAAACTGGGCTGGTTAGAGGCTCCCTCCACCATGAATTTGCCCAAACTGGGCTGGTTGGAGGCTCCCTCCACCATGAATTGGTCCAAACTGGGGTGGTTAGAGGCTCCCTCCACCATTAATTGGTCCAAACTGGGCTGGTTAGAGGCTCCCTCCACCATTAATTGGTCCAAACTGGGCTGGTTAGAGGCTCCCTCCACCATTAATTGGTCCAAACTGGGCTGGTTAGAGGCTCCCTCCACCATGAATTTGCCCAAACTGGGCTGTTTAGAGGCTCCCTCCACCATGAATTTGCCCAAACTGGGCTGGTTAGAGGCTCCCTCCACCATGAATTGGTCCAAACTGGGGTGGTTAGAGGCTCCCTCCACCATTAATTGGTCCAAACTGGGCTGGTTAGAGGCTCCCTCCACCATTAATTGGTCCAAACTGGGCTGGTTAGAGGCTCCCTCCACCATGAATTTGCCCAAACTGGGCTGTTTAGAGGCTCCCTCCACCATGAATTTGCCCAAACTGGGCTGGTTAGAGGCTCCCTCCACCATGAATTGGTCCAAACTGGGGTTTTTAGAGGCTCCCTCCACCATGAATTGGTCCAAACTGGGGTTTTTAGAGGCTCCCTCCACCATGAATTGGTCCAAACTGGGGTGGTTAGAGGCTCCCTCCACCATTAATTGGTCCAAACTGGGCTGGTTAGAGGCTCCCTCCACCATTAATTGGTCCAAACTGGGCTGGTTAGAGGCTCCCTCCACCATGAATTTGCCCAAACTGGGCTGGTTAGAGGCTCCCTCCACCATGAATTGGTCCAAACTGGGGTTTTTAGAGGCTCCCTCCACCATGAATTGGTCCAAACTGGGGTGGTTAGAGGCTCCCTCCACCATTAATTGGTCCAAACTGGGCTGGTTAGAGGCTCCCTCCACCATGAATTGGTCCAAACTGGGGTTTTTAGAGGCTCCCTCCACCATGAATTGGTCCAAACTTGGCTGTTTAGAGGCTCCCTCCACCATTAATTGGTCCAAACTGGGCTGGTTAGAGGCTCCCTCCACCATGAATTGGTCCAAACTGGGTTTTTTAGAGGCTCCCTCCACCATGAATTTGCCCAAACTGGGCTGTTTAGAGGCTCCCTCCACCATGAATTGGTCCAAACTGGGTTTTTTAGAGGCTCCCTCCACCATGAATTGGTCCAAACTTGGCTGTTTAGAGGCTCCCTCCACCATTAATTGGTCCAAACTGGGCTGGTTAGAGGCTCCCTCCACCATGAATTGGTCCAAACTGGGTTTTTTAGAGGCTCCCTCCACCATGAATTTGCCCAAACTGGGCTGTTTAGAGGCTCCCTCCACCATGAATTGGTCCAAACTGGGCTGGTTAGAGGCTCCCTCCACCATGAATTGGTCCAAACTGGGGTGGTTAGAGGCTCCCTCCACCATTAATTGGTCCAAACTGGGCTGGTTAGAGGCTCCCTCCACCATTAATTGGTCCAAACTGGGCTGGTTAGAGGCTCCCTCCACCATGAATTTGCCCAAACTGGGCTGGTTAGAGGCTCCCTCCACCATGAATTGGTCCAAACTGGGTTTTTTAGAGGCTCCCTCCACCATGAATTTGCCCAAACTGGGCTGGTTAGAGGCTCCCTCCACCATGAATTGGTCCAAACTGGGGTTTTTAGAGGCTCCCTCCACCATGAATTTGCCCAAACTCTGCTGGTTAGAGGCTCAATCCACCCTGATTTTCAAAACAAATGTTGGTGCCAACCTCAACTTACTACAAGGGCCAAATTCACTGCTGGTGACAAGCTCTCCTCACTGCAAGTGCCAAATACACATGTTTCAAGGTGTTTTCCTACTGTCAGAGAGGTGGTATTGAGTGTGTAAAGTGTGTAGTTGTTAGGCTGTGATGTTGGGGTAATAGAGGGTCTTTGGTGTGTTAGATGCCCCCAGACATGCTTCCCCTGCTGTCCCAGTGTCATTCCAGAGGTGTTGGCATCATTTCCTGGGGTGTCATAGTGGACTTGGTGACCCTCCAGACACGGATTTGGGTTTCCCCCTTAACGAGTATCTGTTCCCCATAGACTATAATGGGGTTCGAAACCCGTTCGAACACACGAACATTGAGCGGCTGTTCGAATCGAATTTCGAACCTCGAACATTTTAGTGTTCGCTCATCTCTAGAGGCTACCATTTAATCGTCTTCTTACTGATATAATATGTTATATGAATAAGTGTATGGGGGTAAAGATTAGAAAAAAAAAAACACTCTTAGATTAGTTACTTCCTGGACACTGCAGAGAAGGATGGAAATTTTTAATAGCACAATAAATTGAGAATCTCAATTAATTTTAGCAAATCAAGTTGGAAAAACCAGACAGGGATTGAGGGTATGGGCAGAAGTTTTCATTGTGTCACCCTTTTAATTTTACTTACTTTGTTGTATTTATGGAACTCGCTATTTACTTGATATTTTTCTTCCCTTATTGAATCCTAGATAGACCAAGCACTAGAAATCTACTGGACTCATAATAAAGCAGATGCTTGCAGATTAGCCTTGATCTGGAAGTATGGAGGCATTTACATGGATACTGATGTCATTTCAATTCGACCCATTCCTGAAGACAATTTTCTAGCTGCTGAGGATGCCAAATATACCAACAATGCTGCTTTTGGTCTCTCTCCGTATCATACTTTATCTTGGGCGTTTATGGAAAACTTTGTACAGAATTATAGAGGAAATGTATGGGCACATCAAGGACCAAGGCTTTTTACACGTGTTGTGAACAAGTATTGTGGAGTTCTGAAGTTTACCTCCGTGGATCATCTCAAGTGTGCCAATGTCTCCTACTTTCATCCTCAACGATTCTATCCCATACAATATGCATCCTGGGGAAAGTACTTTGAGGTTTGGAAAGATTTACCAACTTTTAATAATTCTTATGGTCTTCACCTCTGGAACTACATGAATAAAGGAAGAAAGTTCATGACGGTCGACAGTAACACACTAGTGGAACATCTCTATCAACAATACTGCCCCTCCACCTATAGCAGTATATTAAAGACCGTAACCAGTCACCATTAGACTTTTTTAATCCTAATCAATCCAATAATATAATTGCCTTAAAAACACACCAGGGGATGGAAGGCTGGCAACCAATTCTATTCATGAAAAAAGAAAGGAATCTGTACCTGCATGAAAAAGTATGAACTAAACCCATAAAGACACAAAGTCAACCCTAATTCTGTAAAATCTAACATATTTATTACATTAACCACATTTATTGGTTATTTTGTATAATCCCCGGTTATTATGCATACTACCCACATTTATCAAAGTAACAGTACCATATACAAGGTTTGCTTATGTCAAAGACAAAGGGGTCAGGCATGTTTAATTTCAGTGTACAAACCTTTTGTTCTGAAAAGAAAAACCAGCATAAGGCTGGGGCCACATAGTCCTAGCGAATCCCATCCACACATGACAGAAAAATACACGCAACGTACACTCAGCGATTTTCAAAATCGTTGTGGCGGAGGTTTCCCTGTAGGTATAGTGAAAGCAGAACGTCCACAGAGGAAAGCTGTGAAAAGCGCTGCTGGGAAAACCATAATGTCATCGTAGTGTTTTCCTCTGTGATTTTTTGCTGCAGCCAGCTACTTGTGGCCTTAGTCTAAAAGATATCTGAGTTTGATGGAGGGAAGCAGGTTTCAGAGAATGGGCTCTGTGGGGTCCTACTATATGCCATCATTTTCAAAGTTTGTTTTTTTTCTGTCAGATTCCACATGACTTTGGCATAAAGTTGCATATTGTCAGTAGTGCAACTGACATCATAGCAGCTGTAGTGGCTGCTATGGGGTCCAGTACCTTAGTGGATCCATTTGGCCCCTGCTGTTTTTTTATTTTCTTAATAGGCCTTTAGCTTCTGGAGTAACCCCATCAGGTATTTAATTATCGATCCCCCTTGCTGCTCATGGCTGCCTCCGATTCCCTTTCTACCCTCCAGGGGGCACCGTGCATCCCATATCACATCACTGATGCTGATGTGACTAAATATCGCTAACAGTGACTTAACATGGGGCCACCAGGAGGGCAGAAGAAAAAACAGTGGAAACTGTGTGCAGAAACTGGGATTGATAAGTAAGGCTGCAAGCTTACGGCGAATCCCACAAGGTTCTTTCATTTTGAAACTGCTTTTATTACGGTGTACTCTGGGATCTCTTCAGACTCCATAGTGTAGTGCTCAGAGGCACAGGGAAGGTGAGGAAGCATAAAATACAGTGTTACTTACCTCTCCTAGGATAACACTGCGTGACTGCCTTCTTCAGGACTCTTTATTGGCGACACAAACATCATGTGGTCACAATGCATAATGAAATCAGTGTGACTCACGTCTCTGATGTTATTGAAGAGGGCCTAAGAGAGGAAGGAGTTGTACTGGAGCCTAGGAGAGGTGAGTACCACTGGTTTTTGTTTATCACCTTCCCTGGGCCTCCAATCATTATACTTGGGAAAACTGAAAAGACCTCAGAGCATAATAATAGTTCATTGGTGATGTAAACTCCAAAATTTTGGATTCTGCCAAACCCAAATTTTTTGCAACTTTTCAACGAACACCATAGGAGTCACTATGGAACATAATACAGTGTGGAAAGGCTACAGTAGGACATTATACTGTGTGAAGTGGCTGCTATGGGACATTACACTGTGTGCAAGGGCCACTGTGGGACATAATACTGTGTGAAGAGGCCATTATAGAAGATTATACTGTGTGGAGGGGCTAATATGGAAAATTATACTGTATGGAAGAGCCACATGAAACATAACACTATGTGGAGGGCCACTATAGGACAATATACTGTGTGTAGGGGCCCCTATGGGACATTACACTGTGTGCAGGGGACACAATGTAACATTTTACTTTGTGGAGGGGACGCAGCGCCGCACCTCCCATGAGGCGACCTGAAGCGACCGCTTCAGGCGGCGCTATGCCAGGGCCCCAGGGAGGGCGGCATTTTTCTTACCTAAGCCAGTCCAGGACAAGCTGTCCTGGACTGGCTTAGCACCGAGCGGTGGTTTGGGGAGGCCACTGGAGCAGCGCTGCTCCAGCAGCCTCCCCTCACGCTCAGGCAGAGAGCAGGTCCTCTCCGTGCCTGCTCTCTGCCTGCTCTCTGCGCTAAGCCCCGCCCCCTTCATTTCGCCACGCCACCTCACTCTGCCACGCCCACTCCGCCCCCTCCTCCTGGGGGGGGGGGGCGGCTTTCTGTCGTACGCCTCGGGCGGTGAAAGGGGTAGGTTCACCCCTGGCTAGCCAACATAGTGTGCGGAGGGGACGCTATGGGGCATTATACTGTGTGAAGGGACTGCTATGGGATATTTGTTGGGTATAATTTGTTTTACATTATATCAATATACTTATACTTACTTATACTTATACTTGGTTGTAGTGATTGATATTAAGGATTAGAATAAGACAGTAATTAATCAGTCTGACAGAGGATGGAAAACTCCTCTCATGTCTGTAGACTTAATTGCATGATTTATATATACTGAACACATAGTTATTGTTTCTAAAAGATAAGGCTGAGTGAACACGGGGTTTTTTGGTACCCAAAAAACGGGTAGCTGCGACTTACCCCGGCATCCAGTCGCATACTCTGCTCCAGATTAGGCCTAATGAATGGGCCTAGTTGGGAGGAGAGAGTGTCTTGCGAATCCACCTGAAGAATGAGCATGTTGATTTCAATGGGAGCAGATTTTTTGGTCAGGATTTTGAGGTGAATTCTGCCTCAAAATCCTGATCAAAAAACGTGTGAACTCAGCCTAAGATAACTAATGAATAAGTTACTCTATTCATCTTTAAGGTTTTGCCTGCCTCCTTCTTTGTTATATATTATATATTATCAGCATATTTTTCCATATAGAGTATAACAACTAACTCATAGAATCGTGTGACCAGTAAGGTATAAAAATCTGTGGCTATTGGAAGTCTGTGGGCAGAACACTAGAGCTTGTGTACTATGTGTGTGTGTTCCTATTTGTTAACAAATTAAACTAATCTTATTTTGCTTTATAATGTCATGATTTGATAAGGATTTAGAATTTTCCCCACATTATTACGCTGTCTGGAGGACACTTTGGGACATTCTGTGTGTAAAATTGGGTGTTATACCATGTGGGGTCAGGAAAAGGGGCATTATGCCATGTCATGGTAGGGGCAAGTCAAAAGTGTGCTATGGGGCCCAGTCATTGCCAGTTACACCCCTGCAGAATGTGGTATTAAAATAAAATACTTTATTCCTTCCACAAGTAAAGCTTTCCTGGTAGAAGCCAGGAAATAAAAAATTCTTCATCCACCATTGGATGATCGTAACAAGATTCTCATGCCACCGCTTCACATAAAGTTGGGACTTATTAAAAAATTTTTCAACAAATTAGACAGCGACAGTGATGCATTTCATTACCTGCGCAACAAGTTCCCAGGGTTGAGTTATTCAAAGGTAAAAGAAGGTGTATTCATAGGTCCACAAACAAAAGAAATCATGGCTGGTGAACACTTTCGAGACATTCTAAGTACTACTGAAAAAGATGCGTGGGTGGCATTCAAGTCAGTCGTAATCAATTTCCTTGGAAATAAGAAAAGTGCTGACTACGTGAATGTTGTATAAAAATGGATTAGTGTGTACAAACATCTTGGCTGCAATATGTCTCTGAAAATTCATTTACTCGACTCACGTCTGGACTTCTTCCCAGAAAACCTAGGCGCAGTCAGCGATGAACATGGCAATCGCTTCCACCAGCAGGAGATTTCGGTGATGGAGTCATGCTATCAGGGTCGGTGGAGTGCAGCGATGTTAGCAGACTACTGTTGGACGCTTCAGTGTTATTTGTCAACTCATCAGTATAAGTGGATGCCCACAGCCAAGAAATTTAAACCATGAACATGTTTAACAAGTTTTTGCACATATTTTACAGATATTAGACTTCAAACTGAATTTTTGTTTATCATATAATCATGTATGTAAGGGTGCTTTCACATCACGTTTTGTAGGTCCGCCTGCCTGACACGTTTTTACAGTTGTTTACCTTATAAAAACGTGTCAGTCAGCGGACCCATTGACTCCAATGGAAAAAAAAAACAAACTCTGTTGTGGCTTGAAAATGTCCCTCTCCATTATTTCTAACAGACAGAAAAGCGTGTATTACTACGGGCTCATTCACATCTGTGCCCATTCTCCGTTCTGCAGGTTTCCATTTCCAGCACAAAACAGGGGCAGGAGACAGAAACCTGCCGGCATCTTTCAATCCCATTCATTTGAATGGGCTTGAAAAGTCTCCGGCCATGTGCGCCGGTGAGCGTTTTATGCACTCCATGGCGAAACCGTTTTTTTTAAACCGGAAACAGAGTCGGACATGCTCTGTGTCTGTTTATAAAAAAAAAAATGGTTTCGCCGCGGAGAGCATAAAACGCTCACCGGCGGTCACGGCTGGACTCGGCATGACAGGTTTCCGTCTTCTGCATGCAGAAGACAGAAACTTGAAAATGGAGTTCAGGCGCTGGTGTGAACCCAGCGTATGCTTTTCTGCCCTTTACCCACAACAGATCCGTGACGGATCGTTCTCCTTTTCCTTCACTTCTCTATGTGAGCGGATGCCAGACATGATGCATCCTAAAAGAAAAAATATGTCCTTGTACCATGTTAGCCAGTGGATATGAAATGAAAGAAATTTTTTGAGAGAAGTCCTCAGTAGTTGATACCTTTTTTAATGGCTAACTTAAAAAGTTTTTTGATGACATATCGAGCTTTCGGGACTATAAAGGTCCCTTCATCAGGATGGTATAACACAATTTCTGAAGGTAGGCATATATATACACAGAGAAATGGAGTGTTAGATGCAAAATAGATGGAGAACAGAACGCCATGTAAATAAACAGTGAAAAAACATATATATCAGTTCACAGGAAAGTTCTCTGGGTTTATGGCTTCTTTGATCAGTGACGTGTTGTCTAGTGGTTATAAAAGGCCATAAAACCCTGGGCCTGGTTTAAACCCCTCTGGAGAGTGTTAAAGTTCACCATAAGTTTAACCTCCCATATGAGGCGATCTTTTCTGCTCTTGAAGTTTCCTCTTAGTACCAGGATCTTCATATCCTGGGTCATATTATGATTTTCATTGCAGAAGTGTTTTGGCACAGGGAGGTCCATTCTCTGTTCTCTAATCGTATGTCTGTGTGAGTTCATCCTCATCCTAAGTGACTGTCCTGTCTCACCTACATACAGGCCCTCAGGACACTTAGTACACAATATCAAATACACTACATTAGGTGTGCTGCAGGTGAAGTTACCTGGGATCTTGTAGTGTCGATAAGAGTTCGGGATCTTTATTTTGTCCGTAGTCAGTATGTGCGGGCAGGTCTTGCACCTCTTATTTCCACATGGAAATGTTCCTGTGTTAGTTGGAGGTGACAGAGAGCTGCTAATAATCATATTCCTGAGGTTTGGTGGCTGTCTGTAGCATAGGAGAGGGGGGTCTGGAAATATGGATTTTAGATGGTGGTCTTTTTGCAGTAGTGGATGTAGTTTGCGTGTGATTCCTCTAAACATTTCCAGGTGGGGGTTATATGTGACAACCAGGGGCACCTGATTGTTCTCCTGTTTGGTGTTGTATTTTAATAACTCCGATCTTGGTATTCTGGTGGCCCTGGTGATTTGGTTGTCAATTGTTCTTGGATGGTAACCCTGCCTCAAGAATGTGTTTTTGAGGCCCCCAATGTGCTTGTCTCTGTCCACCGGGTCTGAACATATGCGATGGTATCTGATGGCTTGGCTGTAGACAATGGAATTCTTTATGTGTTTCGAATGAAAGCTATCCCATCTTAGGTAGGTAGGGCGGTCAATCGGCTTCCGATACAGTGATGTCTCAATTTTGTTGTCCTTTATCTTGATGACTGTGTCTAGGAAGTTCATTTCAGAGAAGGAGTAATTGAGCGTCAGGTTGATGGTGGGATGGAACTGGTTGAATTGTTCATGGAAGGTTTTCAGCTGTTGTTCAGACCCAGTCCAAATGATTAGGATATCGTCAATGAAGCGATAGTAGGCCAGAGGCCTGGTGGTGCAGGTGGATAGGAAGTCACTCTCAAGCTTGGCCATGAAGAGATTAGCGTACTGTGGCGCCATTTTGCTCCCCATTGCCCAGGGTTTTATGACGTTTTACAACCACTAGACAACACGTCACTGATCAAAGAAGCCATAAACCCAGAGAACTTTCCTGTGAACTGATAAATATGTTTTTTCACTGTTTATTTACATGGTGTTCTGTTCTCCATCTATTTTGCATCTAACACTCCATTTCTCTGTGTATATATATATGCCTACCTTCAGAAATTGTGTTATACCATCCTGATCAGTGGCGTAACTACCACGGAGGCAGAAGAGGCAGCTGCCACAGGGCCCAGGACATCAGGGGCCCGGTAACAGCTGCTACCGCTGCTATCATTATCCTCGGAGGTCTTTTTGACCCCCGAGTATAATGATCGGGGCCCCCTGTTGGTGGAATACTTTCCACCAACAGGGGGCTCCGAAGCTGCAGCAATGGCTGACACACAGGAGCTGCAGGTCTGGCTCCTCTCAGCGCTTCAGGACGCTCTCCCTCTCCCCCCCCTCCCTTTCTCTGCCTGTCCTCTGCCCACCAATGAGAGGAGGAGGCGGGGCTTATCCCTGCCGAGCTCCTGCCGTCCTGCACTGAAGAGGAAGAAAGGAAGAAGGAAAATGAAACTAAAGATACACAGGTACGTACTGGGGTTACTATACTTATTAATATCAGGCATTGGGGGTGATTACTTTTGTTTTAGTAACTCCATGTGCCTCATATTAATAGCAGTTAACCCCATCATGTCCCTCACATTAACCCCTGTGTGCCTCACCATAAGAGTTACTGATATGTGAGACATATGGGGGTAATAATAATGAAGATACTTTATTATTACCTCCATGTCTCTCACATATCAGTAACTCTTATGTGAGGTACACAAGGGTTAATGTGAGGGACATGATGGGGTTAACTGCTATTAATATGAGGCACATGGAGTTACTAAATTGTAATGCACATGACCAGATTTTTTATCCACAATTTGTCCTGGTATAGCGGTCAGGGGCCACTATGGGACATAATACTGTGTGCAGGGGCCACTATTGGGTATAATACTGTGTGCAGGGGCCTCTAAGGGACATAATACTGTGTGTAGGGGCCTCTAAGGGACATAATACTGTGTGAAGGGGCCACTATGGGACATAATGCGGTGTGCAGGGGCCACTATGGGACATAATACTGTGTGCAGGGGCCACTATGGGGCATAATACTGTGTGCAGGGGCCTCTAAGGGACATAATACTGTGTGCAGGGGCCACTATGGGGCATAATAGAGCGCGCAGGAATGCATAGGAGGGACTCGGTCGAGATCTTCGGTGTTGGGGGGGCCCCATGTCAAAAGTTCGCCACGAGGCCCCGCCATTCCTAGTTACGCCACTGATCCTGATGAAGGGACCTCTATAGTCCCGAAAGCTCGATATGTCATCAAAAAACTTTTTAAGTTAGCCATTAAAAAAGGTATCAACTACTGAGGACTTCTCTCAAAAAATTTCTATGATTCATCCTGTTATACAGTCCGTTTATGAGCCCGCCCTGCCCCCATTAACTACAACTCTGCCCTTTGTGCATGATCAGAAGAACAATGGGAAGCCGGAGGAGAGGAACTTTTCAAAAGGTAAACACGATCCTCCTCCTCCTCTATTCTCTCCTCCCTTCCCTGGCTACAGCACTAGAGATTCTGCCATTGTGATCCCCTTAGGGAGTAATGTCTGCCCCTCCCTGGTGTGTTCTGCTGACACACTAATTAGGCAGTGTACATTGTTAGGGTGCATTCACACTACGTAACGCCAGCGTGTATCACAGCCGTACACGCCGGCGTTACAGCAAGGCTGCCGAACACTTCCCATTCATTTCTATGGGAGCCGGCATGCGAGCGCTCGCCATAGAAATGAATGGGCTGCTTCTTTCACTGCGAGCAGTCCCATTGAAGTGAATGGGAAGTGCCGGCGTATACGGCAAGCTCTGCCCATGCCGAGCCGTACACGCCGGCACTTCCCATTCACTTCAATGGGAGTGCTCGCAGTGATAGAAGCAGTCCATTCATTTCTATGGGGAGCGCTCGTATGCTGGCTCCCATAGAAATGAATGGAGCTGCTTTATACGCCGCTTATTCTGAACGTGTTTTACGTTCAGAATAAGCTTCAGTATACGTAGTGTGAATGCCCCCTAACAGGCTATTTATATGAGCACAGGATTACTGAAAAGCCATTGAACTTTTTAATGAGTAATTTTCCGTTGACTCAATAAATATTTACCTGGTCTTCTGTCCCTTTTGAGACAGGCTGAGTAGGTGGTAGAGTGGTAGGTGTAAACATCTAAGGTGGAGGAAGTAACAATTACCACTACCCTACTTCAGTATTTCAGAAAAACTACACAGCACAAGCGTTTTTAAATTTATATTTATTTCTAGGGTTAAGTACTAGAGATAAGCGAACACTAAAATGTTCGAGGTTCGAAATTCGATTCGAACAGCCGCTCACTGTTCGTGTGTTCGAACGGGTTTCGAACCCCATTATAGTCTATGGGGAACATATACTCGTTTAGGGGGAACCCCAAATCCGTGTCTGGAGGGTCACCAAGTCCACTATGACACCCCTGGAAATGATGCCAACACCTCTGGAATACAACTGCGACAGCAGGGGAAGCATGTCTGGGGGCATCTAACACACCAAAGACCCTCTATTACCCCAACATCACTGCCTAACAACTACACACTTTACACACTCAATACCACCTCTCTGACAGTAGGAAAACACCTTGAAACATGTGTATTTGGCACTTGGAGTGAGGAGAGCTTGTCACCAGCAGTGAATTTGGCCCTTGTAGTAAGTTGAGGTTGGCACCAACATTTGTTTTGAAAATCAGGGTGGATTGAGCCTCTAACCAGCAGAGTTTGGGCAAATTCATGGTGGAGGGAGCCTCTAAAAACCCCAGTTTGGACCAATTCATGGTGGAGGGAGCCTCTAAAAACCCCAGTTTGGCCAAATTCATGGTGGAGGGAGCCTCTAACCAGCCCAGTTTGGACCAATTCATGGTGGAGGGAGCCTCTAAAAACCCCAGTTTGGCCAAATTCATGGTGGAGGGAGCCTCTAACCAGCCCAGTTTGGACCAATTCATGGTGGAGGGAGCCTCTAAAAACCCCAGTTTGGCCAAATTCATGGTGGAGGGAGCCTCTAACCAGCCCAGTTTGGACCAATTCATGGTGGAGGGAGCCTCTAAACAGCCAAGTTTTGGGAAATTCATGGTGGAGGGAGCCTCTAACCAGCCCAGTTTGGACCAATTCATGGTGGAGGGAGCCTCTAAACAGCCAAGTTTTGGGAAATTCATGGTGGAGGGAGCCTCTAACCAGCCCAGTTTGGACCAATTCATGGTGGAGGGAGCCTCTAAACAGCCAAGTTTTGGGAAATTCATGGTGGAGGGAGCCTCTAACCAGCCCAGTTTGGACCAATTCATGGTGGAGGGAGCCTCTAAAAACCCCAGTTTGGCCAAATTCATGGTGGAGGGAGCCTCTAAACAGCCAAGTTTTGGGAAATTCATGGTGGAGGGAGCCTCTAACCAGCCCAGTTTGGACCAATTCATGGTGGAGGGAGCCTCTAAAAACCCCAGTTTGGCCAAATTCATGGTGGAGGGAGCCTCTAACCAGCCCAGTTTGGACCAATTCATGGTGGAGGGAGCCTCTAAAAACCCCAGTTTGGCCAAATTCATGGTGGAGGGAGCCTCTAACCAGCCCAGTTTGGACCAATTCATGGTGGAGGGAGCCTCTAACCAGCCCAGTTTGGACCAATTCATGGTGGAGGGAGCCTCTAAACAGCCAAGTTTTGGGAAATTCATGGTGGAGGGAGCCTCTAACCAGCCCAGTTTGGACCAATTCATGGTGGAGGGAGCCTCTAAACAGCCAAGTTTTGGGAAATTCATGGTGGAGGGAGCCTCTAACCAGCCCAGTTTGGACCAATTCATGGTGGAGGGAGCCTCTAAACAGCCAAGTTTTGGGAAATTCATGGTGGAGGGAGCCTCTAACCAGCCCAGTTTGGACCAATTCATGGTGGAGGGAGCCTCTAAAAACCCCAGTTTGGCCAAATTCATGGTGGAGGGAGCCTCTAACCAGCCCAGTTTGGACCAATTCATGGTGGAGGGAGCCTCTAACCAGCCCAGTTTTGGGAAATTCATGGTGGAAGGAGCCTCTAACCAGCCCAGTTTGGACCAATTCATGGTGGAGGGAGCCTCTAACCAGCCCAGTTTTGGGAAATTCATGGTGGAAGGAGCCTCTAACCAGCCCAGTTTGGACCAATTCATGGTGGAGGGAGCCTCTAAACAGCCAAGCTATGGGAAGTTCATGGTGGAGGGAGCCTCTAAAAACCCCAGTTTGGACCAATTCATGGTGGAGGGAGCCTCTAAACAGCCAAGTTTTGGGAAATTCATGGTGGAGGGAGCCTCTAAAAACCCCAGTTTGGCCAAATTCATGGTGGAGGGAGCCTCTAACCAGCCCAGTTTGGACCAATTCATGGTGGAGGGAGCCTCTAACCAGCCCAGTTTGGACCAATTCATGGTGGAGGGAGACTCTAAACAGCCAAGTTTTGGGAAATTCATGGTGGAGGGAGCCTCTAAAAACCCCAATTTGCCCAAATTCATGGTGGAGGGAGCCTCTAATCAGCCCAGTTTGGACCAATTCATGGTGGAGGGAGCCACTAAACAGCCAAGTTTTGGGAAATTCATGGTGGAGGGAGCCTCTAACCAGCCCAGTTTGGACCAATTCATGGTGGAGGGAGCCTCTAAACAGCCAAGTTTTGGGAAATTCATGGTGGAGGGAGCCTCTAACCAGCCCAGTTTGGACCAATTCATGGTGGAGGGAGCCTCTAAACAGCCAAGTTTTGGGAAATTCATGGTGGAGGGAGCCTCTAACCAGCCCAGTTTGGACCAATTCATGGTGGAGGGAGCCTCTAAAAACCCCAGTTTGGCCAAATTCATGGTGGAGGGAGCCTCTAAACAGCCAAGTTTTGGGAAATTCATGGTGGAGGGAGCCTCTAACCAGCCCAGTTTGGACCAATTCATGGTGGAGGGAGCCTCTAACCAGCCCAGTTTTGGGAAATTCATGGTGGAAGGAGCCTCTAACCAGCCCAGTTTGGACCAATTCATGGTGGAGGGAGCCTCTAAACAGCCAAGCTATGGGAAGTTCATGGTGGAGGGAGCCTCTAAAAACCCCAGTTTGGACCAATTCATGGTGGAGGGAGCCTCTAAACAGCCAAGTTTTGGGAAATTCATGGTGGAGGGAGCCTCTAAAAACCCCAGTTTGGCCAAATTCATGGTGGAGGGAGCCTCTAACCAGCCCAGTTTGGACCAATTCATGGTGGAGGGAGCCTCTAACCAGCCCAGTTTGGACCAATTCATGGTGGAGGGAGACTCTAAACAGCCAAGTTTTGGGAAATTCATGGTGGAGGGAGCCTCTAAAAACCCCAATTTGCCCAAATTCATGGTGGAGGGAGCCTCTAATCAGCCCAGTTTGGACCAATTCATGGTGGAGGGAGCCACTAAACAGCCAAGTTTTAGGAAATTCATGGTGGAGGGAGCCTCTAAAAACCCCAGTTTGGACCAATTCATGGTGGAGGGAGCCTCTAAACAGCCAAGCTATGGGAAGTTCATGGTGGAGGGAGCCTCTAAACAGCCAAGTTTTGGGAAATTCATGGTGGAGGGAGCCTCTAACCAGCAGAATTGTGGGAAATCAGGGTGGAGGGAGCCTCTAACCAGCAGAGTTGGGGGAAATCAGGGTGGAGGGAGCCTCTAACCAGCAGAGTTGGGGGAAATCAGGGTGGAGGGAGCCTCTAACCAGCAGAGTTGGGGGAAATCAGGGTGGAGGGAGCCTCTAACCAGCAGAGTTGGGGGAAATCAGGGTGGAGGGAGCCTAGTATTAGCAGAATTGTGCAACGCTTATGGTGGATGAGTATGAGGATACAGAGGAATTGGAGAGGTTGAGCACAGACATGGAGTTTCATGTTGGGGTGCTTTACACAGGTGGGCACGAAAATGAAGGCTCTATCCAGTGGTGGTTCATTTTTATCAAACTGAGCCGGTCGGCACTCTCAGCTGACAGACGGGTGCGCTTGTCAGTGATGATGCCACCGGTTGCACTGAACACCCTCTCAGATAGGACGCTGGCGGCAGGACAGGACAGCACCTCCAAGGCATATAGGGCAAGTTCAAGCCACAGGTCCAACTTCGACACCCAATACGTGTAGGGCACAGAGGGATCGGAGAGGACAGGGCTGTGGTCGGAAAGGTATTCCCGCAACATGCGCCTATACTTCTCACGCCTGGTGACACTAGGACCCTCCGTGGCAGCACTTTGGCGAGGGGGTGCCATCAAGGTGTCCCAGACCTTAGACAGTGTGCCCCTCGTTTGTGTGGACTGGTGAGAAATTGGTCGCCTACTGGAGGAACTGCCCTCCCTGCCGCCAGCGTCACATGCTGGAAACATCTCCATCATATTCTGCACCAATTGCTTGTGGCAAGCATTGATGCGATTGGCCCTACCCTCTACCGGAATAAAAGAGGAGATGTTGTTTTTATACCGGGGGTCAAGGATAGCAAAGATCCAGTACTGGTTGTCCTCCATGATTTTGACAATACGCTTGTCGGTTGTAAAGCACCCCAACATGAACTCAGCCATGTCTGCCACAGTGTTAGTTGGCATGACTCCTCTGGCCCCACCGGAAAGTTCAATCTCCATTTCCTCCTCATCGTCCATGTCTACCCATCCGCGCTGCAACAATGGGACGATTCGAAGTTGCCCGGAAGCCTCCTGTATCACCATCACATCATCGGACAACTCTTCTTCCTCCTCCTCCTCCATTAAACGCGATGAAGCGGACAGATGTGTGGACCTACTCTCCATCTGTGATGGATCGGATGCTATCCCTGACTCCTCTGTGTGATCTGAGTTATCCCTGATGTCAATCAGGGATTCTCTCAGAACACACAAGAGCGGGATTGTAAGGCTCACCATCGCATCCTCAGAGCTCACCCTCCTTGTGGACTCCTCAAACACCCGTAGGATGTCACAAAGGTCTCTCATCCATGGCCACTCATGGATGAGAAACTGAGGCAGCCGACTTTGTGGCACCCTAGGGTTTTGTAGCTGGTATTCCATCAAAGGTCTCTGCTGCTCATCCACTCTATTCAACATCTGAAACGTTGAGTTCCAGCGTGTGGGGACGTCGCACAAAAGCCGGTGTTGTGGCACATGCAGGCGTTGCTGGAGAGATTTTAAGCTAGCAGCGGCTACTGTCGACTTGCGAAAGTGGGCGCACATGTGCCGCACTTTCACCAGTAGCTCTGGAACATTGGGGTAGCTCTTTAGGAAACGTTGCACCACTAGGTTGAAGACGTGGGCCAGGCATGGAACATGTTGGAGCTCCAGAGCTGCTACCAGGTTCCGGCCGTTATCACAAACGACCATGCCTGGGCCCAGGTGCAGCGGCTCAAACCATATTGCCGTCTCATCGAGGAGGGCATCCCTCACCTCGGAGGCAGTGTGCTGTCTGTCCCCCAAGCTGATCAGCTTTAGCACGGCCTGCTGACGTCTACCAACGCCAGTGCTGCAACGTTTCCAACTCATAGCTGGGGTCAATCTAACAGCGGAGGAGGTGGCGGTGGCGGAGGAGGAGGCGGTGGCGGAGGAGGAGGCAGTGGAGGAGGAGGAGGAGGGGGGTGTTCTTCTCGTGTCCCTGCCAGGAATGTTAGGCGGGGAGACGAGGTACACCGGGCCAGTTTGGAAAGCTGTCCCAGCCTCAACTACATTCACCCAGTGTGCCGTCAGTGAAATGTAGCGTCCCTGTCCGCATGCACTTGTCTACGCGTCGGTGGTCAAGTGGACCTTTGTGCAAAGCGCGGAACTAAGGGCCCGCCTGATGTTGAGTGACACGTGCTGGTGCAAGGCGGGGACGGCACACCGGGAGAAGTAGTGACAGCTAGGGACGGCATAGCGAGGTGCTGCATTTGCCATCAGGTCCAGGAAGGCGGGAGTTTCAACAAGCCGGAACGCCAACATCTCCTGGGCCAGCAGTTTAGCGATGTTGGCGTTCAAGGCTTGCGCGTGTGGGTGGTTAGTGGTGTATTTCTGCCGCCGCTCCAATGTCTGAGAGATGGTGGGTTGTTGTAAAGAAGCGCCTGATGGTGCCTTTGATGATGCAGGAGAAGGAGATAAGACAGGAACAGGGGAGGATGAGGAAGAAGTCAACAAAGTGGCGGAGGCAGATGAAGTGGTGTCCTGGCTCGTCCTCTGGAGTGCATCGCCAGCACAGTGAGCAGTGGCAGTGGCAGAGGCAGAGGCAGTGGCGTGAACGGCAGGCGGCCTTTGTCCTGCCGTTGCTGCCTGCCACTGATTCCAGTGCTTGGATTCCATATGACGGCGCATTGAAGTGGTGGACAGGTTGTTCTTCTCAGAGCCCCTAATCAATTTCGAGAGGCAAATTGTGCAGACAACACTATATCTGTCCTCGGCGCATTCCTTGAAAAAACTCCACACCTTCGAGAAATGTGCCCTCAAGGTGGGAGTTTTTCGGGGCTGGGTACGAACTGGAACATCTTGGGAGATTCCGGGTGTGGCCTGGCTTTGCCTAAGCTGCTGACCTCTGCCTCTGCTTCTAGCTACCCTTTTTGGTGCTGCACCTGCCTCAACATCCACACTACTTTCCCCACTTGTCATCCCCCCTGTCCAGGTCGGGTCAGTGTCCTCATCATCCACCACTTCCTCTTCCAACTCCTGTCTCATCTCCTCCTCCCGCACAATGCGCATGTCAACTGGATGCCCTGACGGCAACTGCGTCACATCGTCGTCGATGAGGGTGGGTTGCTGGTCATCCACCACCAAATCGAACGGAGATGGAGGAGACTCTAGTGTTTGAGCATCTGGACACAGATGCTCCTCTATTAGGTCCGTGGAATCGCGAAATGGAGGGGCAGGTTGAGGGACAATGAAAGGAGCGGAGAACAGCTCTGGGGAGCAGGGACAGTTGGGGTTATTGTTCTGTGAAGCTTGGGAATTTTGGGAGGAAGGAGGACAAGACTGTTGGGTAATAGGAGGAGAGGAGGCAGAACCTGACTGGCTGCTGGACAATGTGCTGTAAGCCTTATCCGACAGCCATTGCAAGACCTGTTCCTGGTTCTCAGGCCTACTAAGGTTTGTACCCTGCAGTTTAGTTAATGTGGCAAGCAACCCTGGCACTGTGGAGTGGCGCAATGCTTGCTGCCCCACAGGAGTAGGCACGGGACGCCCTGTGGCTTCACTGCTACCTTGCTCCCCAGAACCATTCCCCCGACCTCGCCCACGGCCTCGTCCACGTCCCTTTCCGGGAGCCTTGCGCATTTTGAATTCCCAGTCAGAAACTGGCACTATATGGCAGTAGCAAGAAATGAGGGTATTTGTAACCCCAATATATTCGTTGAATTCCCAGTGAGAAACTGGCACTATATGGCAGTGGCAGGACTTGAAGGTATTTGTAACCCCAATATATTCTTTGAATTCCCAGTCAGAAACTGGAACTATATGGCAGTAGCAAGAAATGAGGATATTTGTAACACCAATATATTCTTGGAATTCCCAGTCAGAAACTGGCACTATATGGCAGTAGCAAGAAATGAGGGTATTTGTAACCCCAATATATTCTTTGAATTCCCAGTCAGAAACTGGCACTATATGGCAGTAGCAAGAAATGAGGGTATTTGTAACCCCAATATATTCTTGGAATTCCCAGTCAGACAATGGCACTATATGGCAGTAGCAAGAAATGAGGGTATTTGTAACCCCAATATATTCTTGGAATTCCCAGTCAGAAACTGGCACTATATGGCAGTAGCAAGAAATGAGGGTATTTGTAACCCTAATATATTCTTGGAATTCCCAGTCAGATAATGGCACTATATGGCAGTAGCAAGAAATGAGGGTATTTGTAACCCCAATATATTCTTGGAATTCCCAGTCAGACAATGGCACTATATGTCAGTGGCAGGACTTGAAGGTATTTGTAACCCCAATATATTCTTGGAATTCCCAGTCAGAAACTGGCACTATATGGCAGTAGCAAGAAATGAGGGTATTTGTAACCCCAATATATTCTTTGAATTCCCAGTCAGACAATGGCACTATATGTCAGTGGCAGGACTTGAAGGTATTTGTAACCCCAATATATTCTTTGAATTCCCAGTCAGAAACTGGCACTATATGGCAGTAGCAAGAAATGAGGGTATTTGTAACCCCAATATATTCTTGGAATTCCCAGTCAGACAATGGCACTATATGGCAGTAGCAAGAAATGAGGGTATTTGTAACCCCAATATATTCTTGGAATTCCCAGTCAGACAATGGCACTATATGGCAGTAGCAAAAATAGTGGGTGTATATAGCCCCAATTCTATTGTTAGGGGACTTGCAGGGTATTTCTGGGGTGAAGGTGGGGGGGGGGCACACCGTTGGAACGGGGATCGGGGGTGTATATATAGGGTATACGGGAATACACTGTCAGTGTATTCCATTCATGATCCGGGGAAAGCTGGGTTGCGGCGATTGAGCCCTTCAGTGCCACGTTACACTGACAAGCTTCTCCCTGGAATTTAGCTCTTATAAGAGCTGTTGGTTGTCTTCTCCTTCCTATCCTAGCCTGTCCCTGCCTACCCAGAATCTAAGCCCTAGCTAACTGGACGGAAACCTCCGTCCCCGGTGAATTGCAAGCTCAGAATGACGCGAACCTGGGCGGCGCTGTTCTTTTAAATTAGAGGTCACATGTTTTCGGCAGCCAATGGGTTTTTCCTACTTTTTTCCACGTCACCTGTGTCGTAGTTCCTGTCCCACCTACCCTGCGCTGTTGTTGCAGCAAAAAAGGCGCCAGGGAAGGTGGGAGGGGAATCGAGTAATGGCGCACTTTACCACGCGGTGTTCGATTCGATTTGAACATGCCGAACAGCCTAATATCCGATCGAACATGAGTTCGATAGAACACTGTTCGCTCATCTCTATTAAGTACCCATAATAAAGTGTTACTTTTTAATTCAATTCGCAAAAATTTTTTGGTCTTTAGCTAGTTGTGAAAGGTTGCTACATCATATAATAACTACATATAGCCCAATTTTGAGTATACTAAGATATCCGCAGAAAGTTTTTTTTTTTGTTGTGTAGAGTTATCAATACTATGCATTATTCACAATTCTACATTTTGGGTGCTTGTGATGTCTTTACTTTTCATACTGCTTATTTTCAGATGGTGTGCTTTTCTGGCTCTCTAAACAAGAAGACCTAATGGATAGGAAGGAAGAGAGCTGCAAGGGGCTAGGGACTGGGATGCGAAGTACCACAATAAAACACACAAATAACACAAACGACCAAGGTCCTGACAAAAATAATACAACTAAAAAGTTAGAACATTATATTTTACAAATTTACATTAATTTAATGGGAAACTAATATTCAACCTGTATTTCTGTTAAGCATGTTAGTGTATCATGAAAGAAGAGAATGTCCTCTTATATGTTTTATAACATCCGAGATATAACTGTTTGGATTGACCCTCCTCTACCCTCATGTTCTCTATTACATAGTCCCCTACTCCATACACAGTCACATTCAGTGGGAAGCAGGAACAGCTCTAGATACAGAAGACAGGCGAAAGAGTGAAAAAATGCAGGATTTCACAGAAAGGAGACAAGATTTGTTAAGAAAGTAAATTACAAAATGTATTAATGATACAAATACTGCCAGAAAATCAAAAGTTGTCCGAAAGTTTAGCTATGCTTTACGCTGAACTTTTAAAGATTGATATGTTTTAAGTTATTTTTCATAGTCCTCTTCTTTGTGGCTATATTTCAATCCAACTAGATTTTTTTTCCCGTAATTATATTATATTGTCTGGTTTTGCAGGAAACATTTCTTTCTAAATCCATATTAAATTAAGTTGACATAGGCAAACAGAACATGTACAAAGGCAAACAGAACAATTGGCAGAGCACTTTGCAGGTGCCACTATGTTATACCTAACTTGGATTGTGGAGAATCCGCCACCTCATGGAATCTGGAATGATCCACAAACCCAAAACCCTGGTGGGCACACACTCCCTCCATAGCAACAACCGGACCTGGAGTTGTGAAAAACTTTTATTGGAAGACTGATAATGCGTTTCGGGGTTTAGGTGACAAACACGAACACCACCCCTTCGTCAGATCTGTTTATAACAACAATTGCAATCCAAAATCAATAAAACATATACAAAAAATAAAGAAACAATAAAATCTAGCACATGAAGTGTCAAAACAGGGTAAATCACAGTGTGTATATGCAAGAAGACATATATATATAGGGCAACTGTCTGCATGTACCCAAATCTTATATATCCAGTATATATATATATATATATATATATATATATATATATATATATGTATATATATATATATATATATATATATACATATATATATATTGTATATATATATATATATATATATATATGTATATATATATATATATATATATATATATATATATATATATATATATATATATGATAATCCTTCAATAGTCCCACAGTGGAGAAGTTTCAGTATGTTACAGCAGCATAGTAATACAGGTACAGGATAATACAGAGTAATATATTACAGAAGCAGACACACATATGCTGAGGAGAGAATATATACAAGGAGTCCATAGCAGCTAAGGAAAAACGGAAGAGAAAGAGGGAGACTTCATAGTCATAATCATTAGTTCTCTGTGCGGGGTGATCTTCGCTTGGTCTGATGTAGATTATACAGCCTGATCGTGGTTGGAAGGAAGGACTTGCGATAGCTCCTTCTCACATTTGGGGTGAAGCAGACGGTCACTTACAGTGCTGCCAAGTGCCATCAGGGTCCCATACATGGGGTGAAAGAGAAGAAAAAACACAAGGTCCCCGGCACCGAGCCGTTCTTTGTGTAATACCCTTGGTATATTGATGGATGAAAAAAATATAAACAATCAGGTGTCCGCTCACCTGATTGGGTTGTGTCTAACACAACAACCTATGAACGTAGTAGGCAAGAACCAGTAGGAAACTGGAAGGCAGCTGCTGATGGCCGTCACGAGGGCCGTCAATCTGTGGTAGAGGGAAGGACCAGCCTTTGCGGAGGACAGGCGGGGAAAAAGCGCTCACCAAATTTTTGATAAATGGAAGTCAACTTTATTAGGCACCACGCGTTCCGGGCAAGCAGCCCTTTTTCAAGTGCAATATTAATCTTTTAAAATGAATATTCACAATTACATTCAATCATAATAAAAACCCAAAACATAAAAATGCACAATGATTATATATATATGTACCTTGGAGAGTACATAGGCATCAAAAAATCCTTATTATGATAGTATAAGATACACTCATGACAATAATACATACATAGAAAAAAATTAGTAAATAAATAAAATTAAAAAAATAAATAAGGAGTAGTCACCTCTCCCTTTTGCAACAAGACTACCAAAAATATTGAGGATGGTTCCAAATATGATTAAAATATTAATTATAAAAAACACAGTTGTAGCCATGTTGCTAAAGGGAGAGGTGACTACTCCTTATTTATTTTTTTAATTTTATTTATTTACTAATTTTTTCTATGTATGTATTATTGTCATGAGTGTATCTTATACTATCATAATAAGGATTTTTTGATGCCTATGTACTCTCCAAGGTACATATATATATAATCATTGTGCATTTTTTTGTTTTGGGTTTTTATTATGATTGAATGTAATTGTGAATATTCATTTTAAAAGATTAATATTGCACTTGAAAAAGGGCTGCTTGCCCCGAACGCGTGGTGCCTAATAAAGTTGACTTCCATTTATCAAAAATTTGGTGAGCGCTGATTCCCCGCCTGTCCTCCGCAAAGGCTGGTCCTTCCCTCTACCATACATGGGGTGGGATTTGTTCTCCCTCATGGAGGTCACCGCGGACAGTATCCTTCTGTCACCCACCACCTGTACTGGATCCAGGGGGCTCCCCAGGACAGAGCTGGCCCTTATGAGAAGCCTGTCAAGTCTATTTCTGTCCCTGGTTGATATACTGCTCTCCCAGCAGGCCACACCGAAAAAGATGGCTGAAGCAACCACAGACTTGAAAAATGCCCTAAGAAGTTGCCCCTGGACCTGGAAGGCCCTCAGCCTCCTGAGCAGGTAGAGCCTGCTGTGGCCCTTTATGTGAAGCACCTCCAGGTGATCAGCCCAGTCTAGTTTATTATTGAGGAGCACACCCAGATACTTATAAGTCCTGACTATCTCAATGCATGTCCCTTGGATCTCCACCAGAATCGAGCCATTTCTCCGCTTGCTAAAGTGCACCACTATCATTCTACAAAATCCCGGTTTAAGTCTCTGTATTCCCTATCGTTGCCATCAGTGATAAGGCCGACTATAGCAGAGTCATTGGAGTACTTCTGTAAGTAACAGCTGGATGAGTTGTGCCTGAAGTCAGCAGCGTACAGTGTGAAGAGAAATGGGACAAGAACTGTACCTTGTGGTGCCCCCGTACTACAGATTACAGTGTCAGACACACAGTCCCTGACTCACATGTACTGTGGTCGGTTTGTGAAGTAGTCGAGTATGTATGAGACCTTGATGGCACTTGGCAGCACTGTAAGTGACTGACTGCTTTACCCCAAGTGTGAGAAGGAGCTATCGGAGGTCCTTCCTCCCAACCGCCCCTTCATTTTCAAACGGTCAATGTAGGTCATAAATCGACACTTCGTAATGATCACGTGAAGAAACATTAGTCATTCTAAGTCACACATTGTATTCGCCTTTTTTTTTTTTTTTTTTTTTTTAATGTAGATTGTGTGCCCCACATAGAGCTCACAATATACATTTTTTCCTATCAGTATGTCTTTGGAGTATGGGAGGAAATCCACACAAGCACGGGGAGAACATACAGACTCCTTGCAGATGTTGTCTCTAGCAGGATTTGAACCTAGGACTCCAGTGCTGAATGGCTGCAGTGCTAGCCACTGAGCCACCATGCTGTCCCCCCCCTTCTTTCTTTCTTTTCTTTTTTTTTTCGCTAGCTCGCATTATGGGTCATTGCTTGGGACATACAGTTTTCACATGACCTAGTATTTTGCTAGCTTTGAGTTTCTTCCCACATAGTATATACAGTATATTCGTCATATATGTATTGCATTATATGCATACACTCATTCATTCATGGTCTACCCATATAGTATTTACATTTGCCATATAATCATTGCATTATACGCATTACATGCATATGCATTCTACATGACCCATATACTCATTTATTTATTGTCTACCTGTCCCTTTGTTTGAAACATGTTGTAATTGATTGATGTATAATATATTTTTGTTAACATGATTGTTTACTTTTAATGTGTTAGTAATTGAAAAATTTTACTTATCTATTTATTCATGTATTCTTGGCCAAGGTACAATGTGTCTGTTTCCTTTTTTACTCTCAATTTCGAGGGTGATTGTTCTGTATCAGCAATATATCCTCTTTCATTGCTGAATACAAGTTGGTACAATTGCTTTCACATACGGTAGTAATGCCATAGGTACAAAAGGGAGAGAGCAAGCCTGATGAAATGCTTACTGCATCGTGTTCTTTTCTTTGAAGTCCTCTTTGTTTTTTTCCTGTAAACTCTATGTTGATGCCTTTTCCCAGAAAGCTCTACTTTTATCTCATCTGACCAGAGAACATTCTTCCAAAACGTTTTTGGCTTTCTCAGGTAAGTTTTGGCAAACTCCAGCCTGGTTTTTTTATGTCTCTGGGTAAGAAGTGGGGTCTTCCTGGATATCCTACCATACAGTCCCTTTTCATTCAGATGCCGACGGATAGTACGGGGTGACACTGTTGTACCCTCGGACTGCAGAGCAGCTTGAACTTGTTTGGATGTTAGTCGAGGTTCTTTATCCACCATCCGCACAATCTTGCATTGAAATCTCTCGTCAATTTTTGTTTTCCGTCCACATCTAGGGAGGTTAGCCACAGTGCCATGGGCTTTAAACTTATTGATGACGCTGCGCACGGTAGACACAGGAACATTCAGGCCTTTGGAGATGGACTTGAAAATGAGTATTATCTGACAGAATTGCAGGGGAGCCAATACTTTTGGCCAACACTGTATATGACACCATTTTTTTTTGCCTCCCCAAAGGTATATGTACTCCCTTTTTTCAACTACACAATATATGACCGTCTTTTCTTGCCCCCCCCCCCCCCCATAGTATATGACCTCTTTTTTCCCCTCTACAGTATATGGCACTGCTTTCCCCCACAGTATGAACTCCTTATTTTTTGGCCACCACATGGTACACAATCACCTTTTTTTTGGCCCCCACTCAGTATATGGCCCCCTTTTTTGGCCCCCACATAGAAAATTACCCCCTTTTTGCCACCCCCCCAGTATATGAGCACATTTTTTCCCCCACAACAAAATATGCCCCCCTTTTTAGGCTCCACGCTGTATATGGCTCCCCTTTTTGCCCCCACAGTATATGACCCCAATAGTATATTTCCCCCTAACAGTATATGCAAACCCTTCCCCCCAACATGGTATATGTACCCCCTTTTTGCCCTCACACAATCTATGATCCCTTTTTTTGGTCCCACACAGTATATGGCCCCCTTTTTTGCCCCCCTCAAAGTATATGATCTCCTTTTTATGGTCCTCCATCATATATGACCCAGCTGTAACTTGTGTATTTGTGGATGCTGATAATTCACAAAGTCTTTAAACTGAACTTTTAAAGACTGATAGTAAAAGTGATGTTTTAAAGTCCCTTCTTCGCTACACTGCAGTTCATTACAACCAGAATTCTTTACATAGTAATTTTATGTTCCCTGGTTTTGAGGACACTTTTCTTTGCCAAATGAAGATTAAGTTGATTAACATGTACAAAGGCAAACAAAGACATTGAGCGAGCACTCTGCAGGCGCCAAGAGTATAACTGTTATTACTAATGTGTTGTGGTAAAGTGTATGGTGGATGGGGCTATATGTCACCTGGTCTCCTCAGCCAGGGGAGATAAAGGAAATCTAGGATACTTGTTTTAGCAGAACATAGTCTGCTAAGGCTAAGTTCACACAGGGTATCTTGGTCAGAATTTTCAGGCCGTATCCGCCTTAAAATCCTGACCAAAAGGACGGCTCCCATTGGGCCTTATCCAGAGCGGAGTACACGACTGGATGCTGGTGCACTGCATTGCCTCCGCCTCAGGTTCCGGACCAAAAAACCCTGTGTGAACTTACCCTAAGGTGCTTTATTTTAGTTATATGGGCTCGATTTTCTGGACTGGAGGACAGCTTAGTAGTACGAGTCTTCGAGTCTACACCCATGGTCCACTACGGGTTTTTTCCCTTAGTCCCAGGTGCTCACAGCTGAGGCTTCCTCATGGCCATTACTGGGGAAGGAGGCCTGGTAAAAGGAGGGCTGACAGTGTTTTTCAGCCACAGTGAGAGAAAACACTCCTGGGACACTCTGTACATTTTGGACACTATATTTGGTAACATGTTTGACCTGCTCTAGGCTAGAGAGGTATCCTGATGTACAGGCTTAGGTTTTGTTTTTGTTTTTTTTGTTTGCACTGTTTTTTTGTGCAGAATCCTCTAAATAAAACACCCCTGGCTTTGAAATATTCTGCTGGTGTGAACTGTGTCATTGCCAACCCCTACCGTGTAAGCTGGATCCCCAGTGTATATAAATACATACAATGGCTTCCTAAAGTATTCATACCTATTAATACGTATTGATCACCTGGAGGCGCTGCACAGAAAGGATCACAGCAGACTCTACCTGCTCAGGAGGCTGAGGGCCTTCGGAGTCCAGGGGACACTTCTTAGGGCCTTTTTCAACTCTGTGGTTGCTTCAGCCATCTTTTTCGGTGTGGCCTGCAGGGGGAGCAGTATATCAACCAGGGACAGAAATAGACTCGACAGGCTGATCAGAAGGGCCAGCTCTATCCTGGGGAACTCCCTGGACCCAGTACAGGTGGTGGGTGACAGAAGGATACTGTCCATGGTGACCTCCATGAGGGAGAACAAATCCCACCCCATGTATGGGACCTTGATGGCACTTGGCAGCACTGTAAGTGACCGTCTGCTTCACCCCAAGTGTGAGAAGGAGCTATCGCAAGTCCTTCCTTCCAAGCGCGATCAGGCTACATCAGACATCTGATTTTTCAAGCAGACAGAAAACCCCTACATGTAGGTTTTTGCTGTCCGCTTGAAAAAACGGACATCTTTGTGAACGGAAACTTAAGGACAGACACGGGCTGTAAAGAACGCAAGAATTTGCACGGAAATTAGCATCGGACACTAGCTGTCTGACACTGTCGCCAGTGTGAATGCCCCCTTAGAGGGAGAATACCAATACATTCTTGAATGTATGGTATTTTGACATCATACTGCCACCTGGTGGATAAACTTTAAAATGCAATTTTAATGCTCGATTGTCAAATTTATTTGTTGTTGACATTCGGGTTTCTAAAATAATTTTTGTGTCTTTAGTGATATATAAGGATTTATTTTTAGCATTTTTTTTTGGCATTTCTGTTTAAATGGATAAAAAAGTGTCTATTTGAATTGTTTTCTTTTATTTTAATATTACAAATGCTACTATTTATTTTTTCTTTTAAAAATAATTTTCCCTCTCCATTACAGAGATTTTTAAATACCGTATTTTTCGGACTATAAGACGCACCTAGGTTTTAGAGGAGGAAAATAGGAAAAAAAAATTTGAAGCAAAAAATGGTAAAATATTTAATATATGGGAGTTGTAGTTTTGCAACAGCTGCAAGGCCACATTGACAGGTGACCCTGCAGCTGTACGGGGATGCATAGAGTGTTTTTTTTTGCGGGGCCAGAAGTACTTTTTAGTTATACGATTTTGGGGAATATCTATTGCTTAGATCACCTTGTATTGAAAAAAAACCCGGTGGTTTATGATATATGATTTTCTACTTTTATATATATATTCTAGGGACAGGAGGTGATTTAGAACTTTTATTTATTTCATATTTTTAAAGCTTTTTTTTTTTTTTTTACTATTTTATTCCCCCCCGGGGGCTTGAACCTGCGGTCACTTGATTGCAAGTCCCATAGACGGCAATACAACTGTATTGCCGTCTATGGGCCATTCTGTCTATTAGTATTACGGCTGGTCATAGACCCAGCCGCAATACTAATATATATTAGTGACAGGCCTGGGAGCCTCATTAGGCTCCCGGCTGTCACCCGAACAGGTCGGCTCTTGCGATATCGCCGCGCAGGAGCCGGCCTGCAACTTCACAGTCTCCCGGGGGAGAAGGGGCCACCGATACTGACCTGGCATCCGCTGTACTAGAGAGGCGGATGCCGGCGAGGGATAGACAGCTGGCACATGTGCCGGGGCCTGAGACATCGCTGCGCTCCTCTGCCCTGCATGAAGCCAGCAGCGGGGGGACGGAGGAGCGGAATAGCATCGCCCCTGCCGCTGCTGGCTTCATGCAGGGCAGAGGAGCGCAGCGATGTCTCAGGCCCCGGCACCTGTAATGGCGTCTATCACTTGCCGGCTTCCGCCTCTCTATTACAGCGGATGCCAGGCGCCACATTTGGACTATAAGACGCACCCTTCTTTTCCCCCCAAATTTTGGGGAAAAAAAGTGCGTCTTATAGTCCGAAAAATACGGTAGGTGGCACATTTTTTTGTCTCTGGGAAAGGGCTAGTTGTAGTTATTTTACACATTGTGTCCCATCAGTTCATAACTGTCCTTTTGGGGGCATTTGGACATTACTTGAAAAGAAATGGAAAATGTAAAGGAAGCATATAGACAATTCCGTCTATTAAATTCACTCCTGGCTTTGGCTCAAAAAAAGCAGCAAAATCTGCACCAAAAAATAGCAATGTGGGCCTTTAGCCAATGAGAGAAATTCATCCTCTTAGTATACAATGCAGAGCTGATCTGGATAATTAAGGACCCAGCAGCTCCTGCAAGTTCCCAGTACCAAGCATATCACAGTTGCATCATGATGGCTACCATAGCTGTTCATATAGAGGTCATTTATCACTTTGTATACAGCAATTGGCAAAAAAGGTGGCAGTAATAAACCCATACCTCCCCTCACGCTCAGGCAGAGAGCAAGTCCTCTCACTGCCTGCTGATGCCGCTCTGCCACGCCACCCTTCGCTCTGCCCCGCCCCCTTCGCTCCGCCCCCTCCTCCGGGGGGCTTTCTGTCGTCCGCCTCGGGTGGCAAAAAAAGGTAGGTTCACCCCTGGGCGTTCCTGGCCGCATGTACTTGTTAACGCGTCGGTGGTCAAGTGGAATTTGTGCAACTTAACGCAGAACTTAGGGCCCACCTGATGTAAGGCTCAACTCACCCTAAGGGCCAAAAACACTGCTGGTGAATTTCGTTCCGTTCCAAAGGACTCTGTGTTTAGATTTGGCTCAGTCGCAGCTGCAGAACATGCCTTTAAAGGCAAGGTTTCCTTTAGTGGCTCCATCTCAGCAGGATGACGACGACGACGACGACGACGACGACGACGACGGCGGCGGCGGCGGCGGCGGCGGCGACGACGACGACGACGACGACGACGACGACGACGACGAAGAAGAAGCAGCTTGGTTAAATCTGGTGTCTGAAGGGAAAGGATTTTCTGATCTACATGTAAAGTACTGGAGCATGTTGTTTGGACTATTAACACCTGATCAGAACCCTGTAGAGGTAACGTAGAGTCCCATATTAGGGGACCATTACCTGTAGTAGTGGTTGCAGGCAATTCTCCCCCTTTGCAGGCCTCTAAATAAAAGTTACCCCCAGGACTTGATGCCAAAATGTTATTAATTTCCCAATTAAAATCAAGGTCAATGTCTGGGTCCTCAGTCCAATCCACTGCATCGATCCCACACAATGAGAGTGATGGTTCTGGAACCAACATTTTAGGGGCTAAGAATTTTAAAGGGGCTAATACTCTGCTGGTACAAGGCTTTACTCACTCCAAGGGCCAAAAACTCTGCTGGTGCAAGGCTGAACTAAGTTAAAGGGCCTAAAACTCTGCTGGTAAGAGGCTGAAGTCACCTGAAGGGCCTCAATCTCTGTTGGTAGCTCAGCTTATAGGGGCTCTATCACTGGGAAAATTCATTTTTAACTAATCACATCCTTGCATAGCCTTTAGAAAGTCTTTTCCACACTTACCTTTTGTATGTAAATTGCCTCAGTGGTTTTTGAATAAGTCCGTTTTTATGCATATGCTAATTAGATTGTTGCACGATACATCGTGCACTCCTTTCCTGTTGTTTCCTATGCACAAGCTGCTGCTGCTGATGATAATGACTCAGCTTCCTGTTTGCCTCACACACATAGAAGATAATAGAAGAGAGGAGGCTGCTGGGAACTTCCTGTGCTGGCTGGAAGCTCATTAGCATATGAATAAAAACAGACTTATTCAGAAATCACTGAGGCAATCTATATACTAAAGGTAGGTGTGGAATAGCCTTTCTAAAGCCTATGCAAGGATGTGTTTAGATAAAAATGACTTTTCCCAGTGATAGAGCCCCTTTAAGAGCCTCTAACTTAATTTGGAAGGGCTCACGTTAAAGGCCAGAAAAGTGAATTTTTGAAGGTCTCACCACATCACACACACATCCACAATGACAGTTCAGGGTGGGGGCTTTTGGATTTCCCATTGCCTATTCCATCTGTGGTTGTCGTGGGCAACGTGATTTAAAGGGGTGCTTGTTAATGTTTCTTTAGCTTAAATTTGGGTTTCTGTCCATCCATTTGGGGAAGAAAGAAGGTTTCCAGTATTTTCCCACTTTGATAGAGGTTTTTTTTGACTGTGGAAAGTGTGTAGTTGATAGGCTGTGATAGTGGGGTAAAACTGTGACTTGGGCTTGTTAGATGCCCCCGGACATGTTTCCCCTGCTGTCCCAGCTGTCGAGCTGGATTCTCAGAAGTCTTCTCCGCACAGCGTCTCCGCGTCGTCATCCGGCAATGAATTCACTCTGCTATGAATCGGGCCTGGGCAGAGACAACTGCGCATGCCCGCATTACAAGAAAATGGCCGCTTACAGTCAAAGCAGCCATTTTCTTGTAGTGTGGGCATACCTCCCAACTTTTGAAGAACCGAAAGAAAGGCAAAATGTGTGGCGTGCTTAGCGCGCCGCAGCAAATTTAGCCCCGCCCACTTTTGTGTTGACTCCGCCCATTCTCGTTAATTTTTCTTGTGCCTGCACAGTATAATCCTCCTACAGTCACCCGTAAATTATATGTCCCCCCTCTATCTCTCCTCCAGTTTCATATACACCCTTCATCTGCCCCAAGTTTCATGTCCCCCCTCCATCTCTGCCCCGTTTCATGTCCCCTCCATCTCTGCCCCCAGATTCATGTCCCCTCCATCTCTGCCCCGTTTCATGTCCTCTCCATCTCTGCCCCCAGATTCATGTCCCCCATCTCTGCCCCCAGATTCATGTCCCATCCATCTCTGCCTCCAGATTCATGTCCCCACATCTCTGCCCCCAGATTCATGTCCCCTCCATCTCTGCCCCCAGATTCATGTCCCCTTCATCTCTGCCCCCAGATTCATGTCCCCTCCATCTCTGCCCCCAGATTCATGTCCCCTCCATCTCTGCCCCCAGATTCATGTCCCCTCCATCTCTGCCCCCAGATTCATGTCCCCTTCATCTCTGCCCCCAGATTCATGTCCCCTCCATCTCTGCCCCCAGATTCATGTCCCCTCCATCTCTGCCCCCAGATTCATGTCCCCTCCATCTCTGCCCCCAGATTCATGTCCCCTCCATCTCTGCCCCCAAATTCATGTCCCCTCCATCTCTGCCCCCAGATTCATGTCCCCCATCTCTGCCCCCAGATTAATGTCCCCTCCATCTCTGCCCCCAGATTCATGTCCCCCATCTCTGCCCCCAGATTCATGTCCCCTCCATCTCTGCCCCCAGATTCATGTCCCCTCCATCTCTGCCCCCAGATTCATGTCCCCTCCATCTCTGCCCCCAGATTCATGTCTCCACATCTCTGCCCCCAGATTCATGTCCTCTCCATCTCTGCCCGCAGATTCATGTCCCCCACATCTCTGCCCCCAGATTCATGTCCTCTCCATCTCTGCCCCCAGATTCATGTCCCCCATCTCTGCCCCCAGATTCATGTCCCCCCATCTCTGCCCCCAGATTTATGTCCTCTCCATCTCTGCCCCCAGATTCATGCCCCCTCCATCTCTACCCCCAGATTCATGTCCCCTCCATCTCTGCCCCCAGATTCATGTCCCCTCCATCTCTGCCCCTAGATTCATGTCCCCTCCATCTCTGCCCCCAGATTCATGTCCCCTCCATTTCTGCCCCCAGATTCATGTCCCCTCCATTTCTGCCCCCAGATTCATGTCTACCCATCTCTGCCCCCAGATTCATGTCCTCTCCATCTCTGCCCCCAGATTCATGTCCCCCACATCTCTGCCCCCAGATTCATGTCCTCTCCATCTCTGCCCCCAGATTCATGTCCTCTCCATCTCTGCCCCCAGATTCATGTCCCCTCCATCTCTGCCCCCAGATTCATGTCCCCTCCATCTCTGCCCCCAGATTCATGTCCCCTCCATCTCTGCCCCCAGATTCATGTCCCCTCCATCTCTGCCCCCAGATTCATGTCCCCTCCATCTCTGCCCCCAGATTCATGTCTCCACATCTCTGCCCCCAGATTCATGTCCTCTCCATCTCTGCCCGCAGATTCATGTCCCCCACATCTCTGCCCCCAGATTCATGTCCTCTCCATCTCTGCCCCCAGATTCATGTCCCCCATCTCTGCCCCCAGATTCATGTCCCCCCATCTCTGCCCCCAGATTTATGTCCTCTCCATCTCTGCCCCCAGATTCATGCCCCCTCCATCTCTACCCCCAGATTCATGTCCCCTCCATCTCTGCCCCCAGATTCATGTCCCCTCCATCTCTGCCCCTAGATTCATGTCCCCTCCATCTCTGCCCCCAGATTCATGTCCCCTCCATTTCTGCCCCCAGATTCATGTCCCCTCCATTTCTGCCCCCAGATTCATGTCTACCCATCTCTGCCCCCAGATTCATGTCCTCTCCATCTCTGCCCCCAGATTCATGTCCCCCACATCTCTGCCCCCAGATTCATGTCCTCTCCATCTCTGCCCCCAGATTCATGTCCTCTCATCTCTGTCCCCAGATTCATGTCTCCACATCTCTGCCCCCAGATTCATGTCCCCTCCATCTCTGCCCCCAGATTCATGTCTCCACATCTCTGCCCCCAGATTCATGTCCTCTCCATCTCTGCCCCCAGATTCATGTCCTGTCCATCTCTGCTCCCAGATTCATGTCCTCTCCATCTCTGCCCCCAGATTCATGTCTCCACATCTCTGCCCCCAGATTCATGTCTCCTCCATCTCTGCCCCCAGATTCATGTCACCCACATCTCTGCCCCCAGATTCATGTCTCCACATCTCTGCCCCCAGATTCATGTCCCCTCCATCTCTGCCCCCAGATTCATGTCCCCTCCATCTCTGCCCCCAGATTCATGTCCCCTCCATCTCTGCCCCCAAATTCATGTCCTCTCCATCTCTGCCCCCAGATTCATGTCCTCTCCATCTCTGCCCCCAGATTCATGTCTCCACATCTCTGCCCCCAGATTCATGTCTCCACATCTCTGCCCCCAGATTCATGTCCCCTCCATCTCTGCTCCCAGATTCATGCCCCCTCCATCTCTGCCCCCAGATTCATGTCTCCACATCTCTGCCCCCAGATTCATGTCCTCTCCATCTCTGCCCCCAGATTCATGTCCTGTCCATCTCTGCTCCCAGATTCATGTCCTCTCCATCTCTGCCCCCAGATTCATGTCTCTACATCTCTGCCCCCAGATTCATGTCTCCTCCATCTCTGCCCCCAGATTCATGTCCCCCACATCTCTGCCCCCAGATTCATGTCTCCACATCTCTGCCCCCAGATTCATGTCCCCTCCATCTCTGCCCCCAGATTCATGTCCCCTCCATCTCTGCCCCCAGATTCATGTCCCCTCCATCTCTGCCCCCAAATTCATGTCCTCTCCATCTCTGCCCCCAGATTCATGTCCTTTCCATCTCTGCCCCCAGATTCATGTCTCCACATCTCTGCCCCCAGATTCATGTCCCCTCCATCTCTGCCCCCAGATTCATCTCTGCCCCCAGCTTCATGTCCCCACAACTCGGCCCCCAGATTAGTGTCCCCACATCTCTGCCCCCAGTGTCATGCCATCCTTTCCTTCCTTCTACTGGTGCAAGGCTGAACTAAGTTAAAGGGCCTAAAACTCTGCTGGTAAGCGACTGAAGTCACCTGAAGGGCCTCAATCTCTTTTGGTAGCTCAGCTTATAGGGGCTCTATCACTGGGAAAAGTCATTTTTAACTAATCACATCCTTGCATAGCCTTTAGAAAGTCTTTTCCACACTTACCTTTTGTATGTAAATTGCCTCAGTGGTTTCTGAATAAGTCCGTTTTTATTCATATGCTAATTAGATTGTTGCACGATACATCGTGCACACCTCTCCTGTTGTTTCCTATGCACAAGCTGCTGCTGCTGATGATAATGACTCAGCTTCCTGTTTGCCTCACACACATAGAAGATAATAGAAGAGAGGAGGCTGCTGGGAACTTCCTGTGCTGGCTGGAAGCTCATTAGCATATGAATAAAAACAGACTTATTCAGAAATCACTGAGGCAATCTACATACTAAAGGTAGGTGTGGAATAGACTTTCTAAAGCCTATGCAAGGATGTGTTTAGATAAAAATGACTTTTCCCAGTGATAGAGCCCCTTTAAGAGCCTCTAACTTAATTTGGAAGGGCTCACGTTAAAGGCCAGAAAAGTGAATTTTTGAAGGTCTCACCACATCACACACACATCCACAATGACAGTTCAGGGTGGGGGCTTTTGGATTTCCCATTGCCTATTCCATCTGTGGTTGTCGTGGGCAACGTGATTTAAAGGGGTGCTTGTTAATGTTTCTTTAGCTTAAATTTGGGTTTCTGTCCATCCATTTGGGGAAGAAATAAGGTTTCCAGTATTTTCCCACTTTGATAGAGGGTTTTTTTGACTGTGGAAAGTGTGTAGTTGATAGGCTGTGATAGTGGGGTAAAACTGTGACTTGGGCTTGTTAGATGCCCCCAGACATGTTTCCCCTGCTGTCCCAGCTGTCGAGCTGGATTCTCAGAAGTCTTCTCCGCACAGCGTCTCCGCGTCGTCATCCGGCAATGAATTCACTCTGCTATGAATCGGGCCTGGGCAGAGACAACTGCGCATGCCCGCATTACAAGAAAATGGCCGCTTACAGTCAAAGCAGCCATTTTCTTGTAGTGTGGGCATACCTCCCAACTTTTGAAGAACCAAAAGGGGGCCACATGGTGGCTCAGTGGTTAGCACTGCAGCCTTGCAGCACTGGAGTCCCGGTGTTCAAATCCCACCAAGGGCATAAAACCATCTGCAAGGAGTTTGTATGTTCTCCCCGTGCTTGCATGGATTTCCACCCCAAATTCCAAAAAAGACACACTGATAGGGAAAAATGTACATTGTGAGCTCTATGTGGGGCTCACAATCTACATTTAAAAAAAAAACAAAAAAAACTTTTGAAGAACCAAAAGAGAGGCAAAATGTGCGGTGTGCTTAGCGCGCCACAGCAAATTTAGCCCCGCCCACTTTTGTGTTGACTCTGCCCATTCTCATTAATTTTTCATGTGTCCGCACAGTATAATCCTCCTACACTCACCCGTAAATTATATGTCCCCCCTCTATCTCTCCTCCAGTTTCATATACACCCTTCATCTGCCCCAAGTTTCATGTCTCCCCATCTCTTCCCCCAGATTCATGTCTCCCCATCTCTTCCCCCAGATTCATGTCCCCTTCATCTCTGCCCCCAGATTCATGCCCCCTCCATCTCTGCCCCCAGATTCATGTCCCCTTCATCTCTGCCCCCAGATTCATGTCCCCTCCATCTCTGCCCCCAGATTCATGTCCCCTCCATCTCTGCCCCTAGATTCATGTACCCTCCATCTCTGCCCCCAGATTCATGTCCCCTCCATCTCTGCCCCCAGATTCATGTCCCCTCCATCTCTGCCCCCAAATTCATGTCCCCTCCATCTCTGCCCCCAGATTCATGTCCCCCATCTCTGCCCCCAGATTCATGTCCCCTCCATCTCTGCCCCCAGATTCATGTCCCCTCCATCTCTGCCCCCAGATTCATGTCCCCTCCATCTCTGCCCCCAGATTCATGTCCTCTCCATCTCTGCCCCCAGATTCATGTCTCCACATCTCTGCCCCCAGATTCATGTCCCCTCCATCTCTGCCCCCAGATTCATGTCCCCTCCATCTCTGCCCCCAGATTCATGTCCCCTCCATCTCTGCCCCCAGATTCATGTCCCCTCCATCTCTGCCCCCAGATTCATGTCTCCACATCTCTGCCCCCAGATTCATGTCCTCTCCATCTCTGCCCCCAGATTCATGTCCCCCACATCTCTGCCCCCAGATTCATGTCCTCTCCATCTCTGCCCCCAGATTCATGTCCCCCATCTCTGCCCCCAGATTCATGTCCCCCCATCTCTGCCCCAGATTTATGTCCTCTCCATCTCTGCCCCCAGATTCATGCCCCCTCCATCTCTGCCCCCAGATTCATGTCCCCTCCATCTCTGCCACCAGATTCATGTCCCCTCCATCTCTGCCCCCAGATTCATGTCCCCTCCATCTCTGCCCCCAGATTCATGTCCCCTCCATTTCTGCCCCCAGATTCATGTCCCCTCCATCTCTGCCCCAGATTCATGTCCCCTCCATCTCTGCCCCCAGATTCATGTCCTCTCCATCTCTGCCCCCAGATTCATGTCCCCCACATCTCTGCCCCCAGATTCATGTCTCCACATCTCTGCCCCCAGATTCATGTCTCCACATCTCTGCCCCCAGATTCATGTCCTGTCCATATCTGCCCCCAGATTAATTTGCTCTCCATCTCTGCCCCCAGATTCATGTCTCCACATCTCTGCCCCCAGATTCATGTCTCCTCCATCTCTGCCCCCAGATTCATGTCTCCTCCATCTCTGCCCCCAGATTCATGTCCCCTCCATCTCTGCCCCCAGATTCATGTCCCCTCCATCTCTGCCCCCAGATTCATGTCCCCTCCATCTCTGCCCCAGATTCATTTCTCCACATCTCTGCCCCCAGATTCATGTCCCCTCCATCTCTGCCCCCAGATTCATGTCCCCTCCATCTCTGCCCCCAGATTCATGTCCCCTCCATCTCTGCCCCCAGATTCATGTCCCCTCCATCTCTGCCCCCAGATTCATCTCTGCCCCCAGCTTCATGTCCCCACAACTCGGCCCCCAGATTCGTGTCCCCACATCTCTGCCCCCAGTGTCATGCCGTCCTTTCCTTCATCTGCCCCCAGTTTCACGTTTCCTATGCACAGGCTGCTGCTGATGACTCAGCTTCCTGTTTGCCTCACACACATAGAAGATAATAGAAGAGAGGAGGCTGCTGGGAACTTCCTGTGCTGGCTGGAAGCTCATTAGCATATGAATAAAAACAGACTTATTCAGAAATCACTGAGGCAATCTATATACTAAAGGTAGGTGTGGAATAGCCTTTCTAAAGCCTATGCAAGGATGTGTTTAGATAAAAATGACTTTTCCCAGTGATAGAGCCCCTTTAAGAGCCTCTAACTTAATTTGGAAGGGCTCACGTTAAAGGCCAGAAAAGTGAATTTTTGAAGGTCTCACCACATCACACACACATCCACAATGACAGTTCAGGGTGGGGGCTTTTGGATTTCCCATTGCCTATTCCATCTGTGGTTGTCGTGGGCAACGTGATTTAAAGGGGTGCTTGTTAATGTTTCTTTAGCTTAAATTTGGGTTTCTGTCCATCCATTTGGGGAAGAAATAAGGTTTCCAGTATTTTCCCACTTTGATAGAGGGTTTTTTTGACTGTGGAAAGTGTGTAGTTGATAGGCTGTGATAGTGGGGTAAAACTGTGACTTGGGCTTGTTAGATGCCCCCAGACATGTTTCCCCTGCTGTCCCAGCTGTCGAGCTGGATTCTCAGAAGTCTTCTCCGCACAGCGTCTCCGCGTCGTCATCCGGCAATGAATTCACTCTGCTATGAATCGGGCCTGGGCAGAGACAACTGCGCATGCCCGCATTACAAGAAAATGGCCGCTTACAGTCAAAGCAGCCATTTTCTTGTAGTGTGGGCATACCTCCCAACTTTTGAAGAACCAAAAGGGGGCCACATGGTGGCTCAGTGGTTAGCACTGCAGCCTTGCAGCACTGGAGTCCTGGTGTTCAAATCCCGCCAAGGGCATAAAACCATCTGCAAGGAGTTTGTATGTTCTCCCCGTGCTTGCATGGATTTCCACCCCAAATTCCAAAAAAGACACACTGATAGGGAAAAATGTACATTGTGAGCTCTATGTGGGGCTCACAATCTACATTTAAAAAAAAAACAAAAAAAACTTTTGAAGAACCAAAAGAGAGGCAAAATGTGCGGTGTGCTTAGCGCGCCACAGCAAATTTAGCCCCGCCCACTTTTGTGTTGACTCTGCCCATTCTCATTAATTTTTCATGTGTCCGCACAGTATAATCCTCCTACACTCACCCGTAAATTATATGTCCCCCCTCTATCTCTCCTCCAGTTTCATATACACCCTTCATCTGCCCCAAGTTTCATGTCCCCCCTCCATCTCTGCCCCGTTTCATGTCCTCTCCATCTCTGCCCCCAGATTCATGTCCCTCCATCTCTGCCCCGTTTCATGTCCCCTCCATCTCTGTCCCCAGATTCATGTCCCCCATCTCTGCCCCCAGATTCATGTCCCATCCATCTCTGCCTCCAGATTCATGTCTCCCCATCTCTGCCCCCAGATTCATGTCTCCCCATCTCTTCCCCCAGATTCATGTCCCCTCCATCTCTGCCCCCAGATTCATGCCCCCTCCATCTCTGCCCCCAGATTCATGTCCCCTTCATCTCTGCCCCCAGATTCATGTCCCCTCCATCTCTGCCCCCAGATTCATGTCCCCTCCATCTCTGCCCCTAGATTCATGTACCCTCCATCTCTGCCCCCAGATTCATGTCCCCTCCATCTCTGCCCCCAGATTCATGTCCCCTCCATCTCTGCCCCCAAATTCATGTCCCCTCCATCTCTGCCCCCAAATTCATGTCCCCCATCCCTGCCCCCAGATTCATGTCCCCTCCATCTCTGCCCCCAGATTCATGTCCCCTCCATCTCTGCCCCCAGATTCATGTCCCCTCCATCTCTGCCCCCAGATTCATGTCCTCTCCATCTCTGCCCCCAGATTCATGTCTCCACATCTCTGCCCCCAGATTCATGTCCCCTCCATCTCTGCCCCCAGATTCATGTCCCCTCCATCTCTGCCCCCAGATTCATGTCCCCTCCATCTCTGCCCCCAGATTCATGTCCCCTCCATCTCTGCCCCCAGATTCATGTCTCCACATCTCTGCCCCCAGATTCATGTCCTCTCCATCTCTGCCCCCAGATTCATGTCCCCCACATCTCTGCCCCCAGATTCATGTCCTCTCCATCTCTGCCCCCAGATTCATGTCCCCCATCTCTGCCCCCAGATTCATGTCCCCCCATCTCTGCCCCCAGATTTATGTCCTCTCCATCTCTGCCCCCAGATTCATGCCCCCTCCATCTCTGCCCCCAGATTCATGTCCCCTCCATCTCTGCCACCAGATTCATGTCCCCTCCATCTCTGCCCCCAGATTCATGTCCCCTCCATCTCTGCCCCCAGATTCATGTCCCCTCCATTTCTGCCCCCAGATTCATGTCCCCTCCATCTCTGCCCCAGATTCATGTCCCCTCCATCTCTGCCCCCAGATTCATGTCCTCTCCATCTCTGCCCCCAGATTCATGTCCCCCACATCTCTGCCCCCAGATTCATGTCTCCACATCTCTGCCCCCAGATTCATGTCTCCACATCTCTGCCCCCAGATTCATGTCCTCTCCATCTCTGCCCCCAGATTCATGTCCTGTCCATCTCTGCCCCCAGATTAATTTCCTCTCCATCTCTGCCCCCAGATTCATGTCTCCACATCTCTGCCCCCAGATTCATGTCTCCTCCATCTCTGCCCCCAGATTCATGTCCCCCACATCTCTGCCCCCAGATTCATGTCCCCTCCATCTCTGCCCCCAGATTCATGTCCCCTCCATCTCTGCCCCCAGATTCATGTCCCCTCCATCTCTGCCCCCAAATTCATGTCCCCTCCATCTCTGCCCCCAGATTCATGTCCCCCATCCCTGCCCCCAGATTCATTTCTCCACATCTCTGCCCCCAGATTCATGTCCCCTCCATCTCTGCCCCCAGATTCATGTCCCCTCCATCTCTGCCCCCAGATTCATGTCCCCTCCATCTCTGCCCCCAGATTCATGTCCCCTCCATCTCTGCCCCCAGATTCATGTCCCCTCCATCTCTGCCCCCAGATTCATCTCTGCCCCCAGCTTCATGTCCCCACAACTCGGCCCCCAGATTCGTGTCCCCACATCTCTGCCCCCAGTGTCATGCCGTCCTTTCCTTCATCTGCCCCCAGTTTCACGTTTCACCTCCACATTACACTTACCTTCTCCTCGTTCCCCCGCTGCACTCTGTGCACCTCTCTCTCTAACTGGCGCACAGTTGTAGACGCAATGTGACGTCATCACATCGCGTCTACAAGCCAGTAGGCGGCATTCAGCGGCGAAGCAAGGAGCTGACCTGTGTCAGCTCCTTGCTTCAGCCGCGTATGTGTCCAACTCAGATCTGCGTCCTCTGGACGCAGATCTGAGTTGAAATCAGGACATACCTCCCTCCAACTGGGACCGTGGGACATGTCACCGGAATTGTGAATGTCCCGCGGAAATCGGGACGGTTGGGAGGTATGAGTGTGGGCATGCGCAGTCGGCTCTGCCCAAGCCCGATGCCTAGCAGAGTGAATTCAGAGCCGGAAGACGCCGCAGGGACGCAGTGAGGAGAAGACTTCTAAACGTAGGAGAACTGTATAGCAACTATGTAGCCAACTGTATAGCATTCGGCCAATCAACGTTGGTTCTGCATTGAATTTTTCCATTCGAATAGCGACTGGTACTCTATCGAGTACGAGTATTTTGAATACAGTAGTATTCGACCGAATACCTACTCAATTGAATACTACTCGCTTATCTCTAGTCTTGACGCAAACCTTGAAAGAGTAGTAATAGATTATAATGAAGAATGTAGTATATAGTCGTGTATTGCAATTTCATTGGTGACCAGTAGAGGTCACTCTTTACCACAAAATATGGATAATGATTTCTGTCTGCAGTCAAAGACAAAGTAATCTCTTAATACAGTAAAATTAGAAAAAAAAGTATAAATTGTAGTTTTAAGTGCAAAAAGCTAACCTGTGCACATGTCGGATAATGTCTTCGTTGAGCTATTTAGCCAATTCTTTTGTGTATGTCTATGTAGGGCTTAAATGAGACATAGAGGTCAAAATTCACAATAAATCAGAGCAAAGAATACCCGTGTCCCCCCCCCCCCGGCGCACTTTAGCAGGCTGTATGTTACCATGTTGGAAAAGTCTCCTATTTATCTGTATGGGTGCCATGTAACACCACTGCATATTTTGAACACACTCGTATATCAACATGTAATCAACTGCAGTAGTAAATAACATACCTCCCAACTTCTGAAAAACAGAAAGAGGGACAAAATGTGTGGCTTTAGCTCCGCCCACTTTTACACAGACTCTGCCCATTCTCATTCATTTTTCATGTGCCCCCACACAGTATAATGCTCCTACAGTCTCCCGTACATTATATGTCCCACATTATAATGTTCCCTTCCAATTGCCCCACAGTAATAAGTCCCTCTCCTGGTGCCTCAGTTTAAACTGGCAGAAATTAGAGGGGACATGAAACTGGGGCAGCTGGACGGGGACATTAACAGTGGGGGTAGTTGGAGTGGGACAATAAATTAATGGCAGCTGAAGTGGGACATTAAACTGGGGGCAAGTAGAGGGGACATTAAACTCAGGCAGCTGGAAGCGGACATTAAACCATTGGGGTAGCTGGAGGGTGATATTAAACTGGGGAAAATAGAGGCAGACAGGTCCCCCTCCAGCTACTCTCATGGTTTAATGTCCCCCTTCAGTTGTCTCCAGTTTAATGTCCCCCTTAATATCCACCCCAGTTTATATCCCCCCTCCAGTTTCATGTCCCCCCTCATCTATGCCTCCAGTTTCATGTCCCCCCCCCATCCATTTCTGACCCCAGTTTCATGTCCCCCCTCCATCTCTGGCCCTAGTTTCATGTCCCCCTCATCTATGCCCCCAGTTTCATGTTCCCCCATTCATTTATGGCCCCAGTTTCATGTTCACTCCTCCACCTCTACTCCCAGTTCCATCCCCCCCATATCCCCCAGTTTCAGGTCCCCCCTCATCTATGCCCCCAGTTTCATGTTTCCCTTATCCCATATCTGGCCCCAGTTTCATCTCCCCCCTCCACCTCTCCCCCAGTTTCATGTGCGCCCTCATTTATGCCCCTAGTTTAATGTTCCCTCATCCATCTCTGCTCCAATTTCATTTCCTTCCTCATCTCTGCCCCCAGCTTCATGCCCCCCCTCCATCTCTCCCCCAGTTTCATGTCCCCCCTCATATACAGTGTTGAACAAAAGTATTGGCACCCCTGCAATTCCGTCAGATAATACTCATTTTCTTCCAGAAAATGATTACAATCATAAATTCTTTGGTATTATTATCTTCATTTAATTTGTCTTCAATGGGAAACCACAAAAAGAATTGTCAAACAGCCAAATTGGATAACATTCCACAGCAGACATAAAAAAGGGGGTGGACAAAAGTATTGGAACTGTTTGAAAAATCATGTGATGCTTCTCTAATTTGTGTAATTAACATCACCTGTTACTTACCTGAGGCACCTAACAGGTGGTGGCAATAACTAAATCACACTTGCAGCCAGTTGAAATGGATTAAAGTTGACTCAACCTCTGTCCTGTGTCATTGTGTGTACCACATTGAGCATGGAGAAAAGAAAGAAGACCAAAGAACTGTCTGAGGACTTGAGAAGCAAAATTGTGAGGAAGCATGAGCCATCTAAAGGCTACAAGTCCATCTCCAAAGACCTGAACGTTCCTGTGTCTACCATGCGCAGTGTCATCAAGAAGTTTAAAGCCCATGGCACTGTGGCTAACCTCCCTAGATGTGGACGGAAAAGGAAAAATGGTGAGAGATTTTAACGCAAGATTGTGCGGATGGTGGATAAAGAACCTCCACTAACATCCAAACAAGTTCAAGCTGCCCTGCAGTCTAAGGGTACAACAGTGTCAACCCGTACTATCCGTCAGCATCTGAATGAAAAGGGATTGTATGGTAGGATACCCAGGAAGACCCCACTTCTTACCCAGAGACATAAAAAAGCCAGGCTGGAGTTTGCCAAAACTTACCTGAGAAAGCCAAAAACGTTTTGGAAGAATGTTCTCTGATCAGATGAGACAAAAGTAGAGCTTTTTGGGAAAAGGCATCAATATAGAGTCTACAGAAAAAACAAACAAAGAGGACTTCAAAGAAAAGAACACGGTCCCTACTGTCAAACATGGCGGAGGTTCCCTAGTGTTTTGGGGTTGCTTTGCTGCCTCTGGCACTGGACTGCTTGACTATGTGCATGGCATTATGAAGGCTGAAGACTACCAACAAATTTATGTAATCATATATGTCATCATAATGTAGGGCCCAGTGTGAGAAAGCTGGGTCTCCCTCAGAGGTCATGGGTCTTCCAGCAGGACAATGACCCAAAACACACTTCAAAAAGCACTAGAAAATGGTTTGAGAGAAAGCACTGGAGACTTCTAAAGTGGCAGCAATGAGTCCAGACCTGAATCCCATAGAACACCTGTGGAGAGATCTCTTGATGGCAGTTTGGAGAAGGCCCCCTTCAAATCTCAGGGACCTGGAGCAGTTTGCCAAAGAAGAATGGTCTAAAATTCCAGCAGTGCATTATAAGAAACTAATTGATGGTTACCGGAAGCGGTTGTGCACAGTTATTTTGTCTAAAGGTTGTGCTACCAAGTATTAGGCTGAAGGTGCCAATACTTTTGTCCGGCCCATTTTTGGAGTTTTGTGTAAAATGGTCAATGTTTTGACTTTTTTTTCATTCTCTTTGGTGTTTTTCATTGCAAGCAAAATAAATGAAGATATTAATACCAAAGAGTTTGTGCTTGCAATCATTTTCTGGAAGAAACTGAGTATTATCTGACAGAATTGCAGGGGTGCCAGTGCTTTTGGCCAACACTGTATGCCCTCAACTTCATTTCCCCCCTATCCATCTCTGGCCCCAGTCTTATGTCCCCCCCCCCTCCACCCCTGGCCCAAGTTTCATGCCCCCCTCCATCTCTGCCCCTAGTTTCATGTTGTTGTCCTCCCTTCATCTGCCTCAGTTTCATCTCCCCGTCCATCTCTCCCCAGTTTCATCTTCCCCTCCATCTCTCCCCCAGTTTCATATCCCCCTCCATCTCTCCCCAGTTTCATCTTCCCCTCCATCTCTCCCCCAGTTTCATCTCCCCCACCATCTCTCCCCAAGTTTCATCTCCCCTTCATCTGCCCCCAGTTTCATGTCCCCCCTCCATCTCTGCCCTCAGTTTCATGTCCCCCTTCATCTCTGCCTCCAGTTTCATGTCCCCCACCTCAATCAAATACAAAATGCTTTATTAGCATGACCAAAGAAAAACATTTGGTGTTGCCAAAGCAAAGAATGGTTGGGGGTGGGGGAAGGGGGTAAATGAGGGGTGTGTGGGTTGGGGGTTCATGTGTCCTTGGGGTCTCATCGTTCTTGTTTGGGATGTGTAGGTATGGGTTGGCATGGGATAGGTGGGTGATGGAGGGCTTAAAGGTGATTGGGGGTTTAAAGGTCTTTGGTGGGTGGGGGTTTAATAGTCTTTGGAGTCTCATTTTCCTCTTGTTTGGTGACAGCTGGACATGTATTGGGCAGTGATATCAACGGTAGACTCCTCTTCTCCCAGTAGGATGTAGAGTTTCCTCTTCTCGTCTGCAGATGTGAAGTCTAGGATGCGGGCAGAGTGTCTTTGGAAGTAGATGGTCCAATCTCTGCCCCCAGTTTCATGTCCCCCCTCCATCTCTGCCCTAGTTTTATGTTGCCCCCCCCCTTCATCTATCCCTAGTTTCATGGGCCCCCTTCATTATGTTCCCCCTCAATTTGCCCTCAAGGTTTAATATAAAAAACACTGATTCTCACCTTCCCTCAATCCCCTGCATCTCTGTCTGCAGTCTCACTCACAGAGTTGTAGGAGCAATGTGAGAGATGTTGTCATATAGCGCCTACATCTCCAGGAGCGCAGCGGTGAAGCAGGAGCTAAGCTGTGACAGCTCCTACTTCATTCGCCTATGTATTCAACTTATTTGCGTCCTTCGGATGCAGATGAGTTGAAACCAGGACATACGCCCACAGGACCCCGAATATGGGAATGTCCCACAGAATCTGGGATGGTTGAAAGGTATGAAATATTGTTTAGATGGTATGTATGCTAAGGAATGTTTAGATATGAATGTTTATGGAAATGTTAGATGTATAACCAGGAGATTTTCTTGGTATATACGCTGAAAGTTCTCTACAAACATGGTATAAAATTTCCCCAAGCTTGTGTATTTATTTTTTTGCAGAACTGGCCGTCAATCTAATATCTATGGGGAATGGGAAACCAGATGGTTTCTTTTCTTGAGTTAAGCATACATTTTTCAGACTTGTAAGATGCTAGTGTGACCTTCTAGAAGAGAGAAGCTAAAAATGTCAGTCTGTTGCTCATGTATTCCTCTTCCATAGAATTGTTTTGACTGTAGTTTTTGCTATGTTTTAGGTATTTGATCTGTTTAAGTTCATTTTTACCACTCTCTTGATTTTTTTAACTTGAATTTGCACTACCAAACCATTGGCTTTCTTATCAGAAGTTGTACCATTGGATGCAGAAAGAATGACCTGTTTGTCATGTAATACTAAAGGGATCATCCAAGGTCCAATCATAATATTATACACTATATGGGTATTCTTGTTGCTGATACATTTCTATCATTTGTGTTGAGATCCTATAAAGCAGAAAAAATAGAAATAGTTTTATCAGGGTATGCTGGGAGATTTGAGCTCAGGAAACTGAACATTGTGGATGGAGTTCTACAAATGGAGGCCAACAAGTTGCCCCAGCATGGATCAGCTGTACGAGTCAGCTTCTGGCGCCCATTGTGTATACAACTCCGGGCTAGAACAGTTAGCTCCATGCCCTGTGTAGTGGCCGGGCAATGATACTGCAGTAAAGTGGGAGCTGAGTTGCAGCATTGGTGCCCAGTCACTACATTGTGACAGAACAATCTGATCCAGTCTTGTGTTATTAGTATTATTATTTATTTATATAGCACCATTAATTCCATGGTGCTGTACATTATTATATTAATTCCATGGTTTGTGCATTATATTAATCAAATGGCTCTGGAAATTATTATATTAATTCTATGGAGCTGTACATTATTATATTAATTCCATGGTGCTGTACATTATTATATTAATTCCATGGTGCTGTACATTATTATATTAATTCCATGTGCTGTACATTATTATCTTAAAGGGGTTGTCCGGGATATTTTGAAATCCCTACACTAATCTAAACACTCCCCCCCCCTCCTCCTTTTTAAATAACATTATTTTAAAAAATGTATATTTATCCATATCTCTGGGGCGGTCATGTGACTGCCCCAGGGACATTTTCTGATTATCCGGTGACAATCTGTTTCCCCATTTCCAGAAACGGATTGTCACTATTACTCCCCCATCCACTCCACTCATACTTACCCATCCATGGTTTCTTTTGGGCGAGACGGCTCCTCTCTCTGTACTGGTAGGGTGCGTACTCTTCTCCTCTTCTCCTAGTAGTGTGTGGGCACTGTTGCCGGTAAATCACCTCTACTGCGTGTCTATGCATGCGCAGTAGAGGTGGCTTGTCACTGGAGAAGGAGCGTGGAGGAGGAGTGTCTGTCTCTCAGGAAGAAGCATGGAGGGTAAGTATGTAATATAGGGTTGGGCTGAGTAGGTAGAGAAGGACATATAGGATATCTAGGATAGGAAGGATAGTTAGAGAGACAGGGAGGAGGTGTATGGGAGGGGGGAGTGAGGAAGGAGGGGAGGAGAGAGGTTAGAGGGGTTAGGAAGTTACATAGAAAGAAGCAGAAGGATGTAAACAAAAGTAGGAGACACTGGGGGCCCCCAGAGACACCCTGAAATCAGTCAAAACACACTAAAAAGTATATAGGTACAGTTATTAACCCATTAATAGCACCAATAGACATTTAAAAAAAAATTGAACAACAAGTTGAATGCTGTGCAACTGAACAATAAAACTAGTAGCTTCCAAATGTGGATTGTAGTCTCCCAGTATTCAGCTCCCCCAGCCTTGGTCTTGGAAAGTTGCCCAGTGATGTGTAGGCTCTAGTACTGTACTCTACAACTATCTCCACTCCTTAGCATCCTCCAGCAGTAGATACTGGAGGATGTACGCCAGTATAGTCCTGACATGGGACTGGTTACCTTGTAGAAGATGCTGAGATAACACCTTCTGTCAATGGTCTCCAATACTCCTCCTGGTACAATGTCTAAAGTGTAGACAGATGAAATTCCCTGACTCAGGGTTGTCTTCAGTTGAGCCTTAGGCTGGAGTCTTCATCTTCAGGGGCTTGATAGGAACTGCTAGGCCTCATTGCACAGTGCTGGCATACACTGATTCCAGCTCCACACATTTTTGAAACTAGTACTGAGACTGTAACAGCTCCGCAGGAGACCTAACTCTCCCATGACCCTGCTCAATGTTTTGTGTTAGGAGTTTATACAAAGGGAGAACTACAGGGAAATCAACAAGGGGAAAGTTGCAAAACTGTTCACATGAAGCACAGAACATATAGACAGGATGTACAAACAAATTCAGAACAGAAGGGAACACAACCTAACTGCTGTAAACTGCTCACCTGTCTAACAGAAATGTTTCTCACTTTAATCACTGTTGTTCTCCTAATCCTTGTAAAAACCACTTTTCCACCCCAAACCAGCCTTGACAGTAAAGAAATCCTCATCTCTCCTTCTCTCCTACCCCACCATATAACTTTCTCTGCACAGCTCCTCACAAACCTGCAGGCTTTCCGCCCCAGACACATACAAACCCCCCGCAGCCTCTCCTACCTACACCTGCTGTCACTCTCCCTACTCCTCCTTACTTCTGGTGACATATCTCCTAACCCTGGACCTCCCCAGCAAATCCCCACACCTGGCCCTAGCACAAGGAACCTCCGAAATCTCAAACCAATCACACTCATCCCTACCCCTCCCCCTGCTCTCCCTGGTGCACTATAGAATGCCCGCTCCGTATGTAATAAACTTGTCTACATCCATGACCTTTTTATTCTTAATAAACTTACATTTCTCTGTCTCACAGAAACATGGCTGACCCCCTAAGATACAGCCTCCCCCGCCGCCCTCTCCTATGGAGGTCTGCACTTCTCACATACCCCCCGCCCCAACAACAAACCTGGTGGAGGTGCAGGCATCCTCCTGTCAGACAAGTGCTCATTTGCCCCTATCCAGGCGCTACCTGCCCTCACCCCCCCATCCTTTGAAGTGCACGCTGTTCGTATCTACTCACCCTCCAACCTCCAACTGGCCATCATATATCGACTGCCGGGACCTACCGCTGCCTTTATCGACCACTTCACCACCTGGCTTACACACTTCCTATCCACAGACACCCCCACCATCATCATGGGCGACTTCAACATCCCCATTAACACAGACCACCCTTCCGCCTCCAGTCTCCTATCCCTCACCGCCTCCTTTGGTCTCTACCAATGGTCCTCCTCTGCCACCCACATAAAAGGGGGCACACTAGACCTAATATTCACCCGCCTCTGCTCCATATGCAACCTCTCTAACTCTCCATCTACGCTCTCTGACCACAACCTGCTGACATTCTCTGCCCTCTCCTCTCCAATAGACACCCCAACCTCTAAACCAACACGCCCCTGCAGGAACCTCAACCGCCTTGACACCTGCACCCTCTCACACTCTCTCCTACCACTCGCTGACATATCCTCACTCCAGGACACAGATGCCGCTGCTGCCTTCTATAATACCACCATTACCTCAACCCTTGATTCTGTGGCCCCCTACACATACACGAGAGCCCGACCAATCAATAGACAACCCTGGCACACTGACCTGACTAAAAAACTGAGACGTGCCTTGCGGGTTGCAGAACACCTCTGGAAGAAAAGCCACTCCCAGGAGGATTACCTCAGGTACAAAGAAGCAGTTCTCTCATTTAAGAACGCACTCACCTCTGCAAAGCAGGTCTACTTCACCACACTCATATCTGCACTCTCTCGCAACCCCAAACAGCTCTTCTCCACCTTCAACTCCCTTCTCCGTCCTCCAGCCCCCCTCAACATCACTTATCTCAGCTGACGACTTTGCCGCTTACTTTAAAACTAAAATTGACACCATTAGAGTCAGTCTCACCCTACTCCCCCGACAACCCCTCTACCCAATTACTTACTGTTCCTCATCCCTGACCTGTTTCTTCTCCATAACTGACGAAAAACTCTCCTCCCTAATCTCCAAATCCCACCTCACCTCCTGCGTGCTCGACCCGATCCAGTCACACCTCATCCCCAAACTCGCTGAAGTCATTACTCCATCCCTAACCCATCTTTTCAATCTATCCCTAACCAATGGGACCTTCCCCTCAGCCTTTAAACACGCCACTGTCACTCCTATACTTAAGAAACCGTCCCTCGACCCGTCCTCTCCTGCCAACTATCGTCCCATCTCTCTGCTCCCGTACACCTCAAAACTTCTTGAGCAGCATTTCCACTCCGAACTCTCTTCCTATTTCTCATCCAAACTGCTCTTTGACAGACTACAGTCAGGCTTCAGACCCCGGCACTCCACTGAAACTGCCCTAACAAAAGTAACTAATGATCTGCTAACCGCCAAAGCCAAGCCCCATTACTCTGTCCTCCTCCTCCTCCTCGACCTCTCCTCTACCTTTGACACAGTTGACCACTCCCTCCTGTTAGAAATTCTCTCATCCCTTGGTATCTCAGACCTGGCCCATTCCTGGATTTCCTCATACCTCACCGACCGCACATTCAGCGTCTCCCACTCAAACACCACCTCCTCACCATGCCCTCTCTCTGTAGGTGTTCCCCAGGGTTCCGTCCTAGGACCCCTCCTGTTCTCCATCTACACCCTTGGCCTGGGCCAACTCATAAAATCTCACGGCTTTCAGTACCACTGCTATGCTGATGACACCCAAATCTAAATCTCTGGACCAGACATTACCTCCCTGCTAGCCAGAATTCCAGATTGTTTAGCGGCCGTAGCCTCCTTCCTCTCCTCCCGCTTTCTCAAACTCAACATGGAGAAAACAGAGTTTATCATCTTCAGCCCATCCTGGCCCCTCCACCTGACCCATCTATCAAAGTTAATGGAACCACAATTACCCCTGTCCCACAGGCCCGATGCCTTGGGGTAACCTTGGACTCTTACCTATCCTTCAAGCCCTCAACACCTCCTGGCGCCTCCAGCTCAAGAACATCCACCAAATTTGCCCCTTCCTCACCCAGGAAACTACCAAGATGCTCGTCCAGGCACTCATAATCTCCTGCCTAGACTACTGCAACACCCTTCTCCATGGACTCCCAGCAAACACCCTCGCCCCCCTCCAGTCCACCTTAAACTGTGCTGCCCGCTTAATCCACCTCACCCCCCGATCTTCATCGGCTGCTCCCCTCTGCCAGTCCCTCCACTGGCTACCTATAGCTCAGCAAATTGAGTTCAAGCTACTAACACTAACATACAAAGCCATCCACAACCTGGCCCCTCCATATATCTCTGACCTCATCTCCCGCTACCTGCCCACACGTAACCTCAGATCCTCCAATGACCTCCTACTCTGCTCTGCTCTCATCCGCTCCTCACACAACCGTCTCCAAGATTTCTCTCGTGCATCCCCCATACTCTGGAACTCCTTACCACGACACATAAGACTGACCCCCACAATCACAGGCTTCAAGAAGGCGCTGAAGACTCATCTATTCAGGAAGGCCTACAACCTCCAATAACACTATCACCGCACCACCATCTGTACAGTCTCCCCCTCTCCTTCTGTCTCTACGCCCCTTCCCTCATAGATTGTAAGCCCTCGCGGGCAGGGCCCTCTACCCCACTGTGCCAGTCGGTCATTGTTAGTATTATATCTACCTGTATATTCTGTGTATTGTATGTAACCCCAAATGTAAAGCACCATGGAATTAATGGTGCTGTATAAATAAATAATAATAATAATTCATTTTATAGTCCTCCCCTTTTTTTCAACCAAACAACCCACTTAAACCCAATATCTGCCATACTTTTTTGACGGATGTTGAGAAGATGTTAAACCTTATTAACAGGCTGTAATTAAAAAATAAGCGTTTTGTTTTCAATTGGTATTTATTGCTACCTATATGGGAAAGTAAATACTAGAGATGAGCGAGTAGTGAAATATTCGAGATTCGATATTCATTTCGAGTAGAGCCTCAATATTCGACTACTTGATCAAATATTGAATCCCATTATAGTCTATGTGAAAAAATGCTCGTTTCAGGGGAACCACTATTCCACTAAAAGAGAGTCACCAAGTCCATGAGTAGCAGGAGGAGAGTGTTTAGGAAGAGCATTATACAATTAAAGCGCACAGACCCCATATACTATAATGGGGTCCGTGTGCTTTCAGCGCACTGCCCGCACAAATTATTCGTGCAGGCAGTGCGCGGCAAGCACACAGACCCCATTATAGTCTATGGGGTCTGTGCGCCTTAACTGCACAGCGCTTGCAGTTGCACTGATATTCCGTTCGGGGGGGGTCCTCCTGCAGACTCCTTCCGGACGGGAGGCAAGCGCTAATGTGATCCATCCTTTACTCGTCCTGCAGAACCAGCATTGATTGGCCGAATGTTATACACTGGAGACTGCTGTGGTCCGATCTTAGACTCCGCCTCATCACAGACGAGCATAAAGCTGCCAGCTCTCCCGACTAGCAAAGAAGAGCCTGCTGCAGAACCAGCGTTGATTTGCCGAATGCTATACACTTGATCGAATACTACTCGCTCATCTCTAATAAATACTAATAGCAGGTAATCATCATTTCCTCTAAGCTGAAATGCCACTCTGCTATATCTGCATAGGTAAAATCCGCTCCCATCAATGATTGGGGGAATACTGTGGATCAATGAATGAATATTCAGACCCTGTTATAGCTGGATTCTGTGACAGGAGCCTGGAGAAATTAGCAACATCTGGTTCAACACCCCTAGGGGTCTAATAAATGCGAAAAAAATAAATAAAAAAAATATAAAAAAATATAAAAAGTATTAAAAGTTCAAATCACCCCCCTTTCCCTAGAACACATATAAAAGTAGTTAAAAACTGTGAAACATATACATGTTAGGTATCCCCGCGTCCGAAATCGCCCGCTCTACAAATCTATAAAAATATTTTTTCTGTTTGGTAAACGCCGTAGCGGGAAAAATAGTCAAAAGTGCCAAACTGCCGTTTTTTCACTGTTTTGATTCTGATAAAAATTTGAATAATAAGTGATCAAAGCAATAAAATTTCCCGAAAATGGTAGAACTAAAAAGTACACCCAGCCCCGCAAAAAAAGACGCTCTATGCATCCCCGTACACTTACGTATAAAAAAGTTACGGCCGTCGGAATATGGCGACTTTTAGAAAAAAAATTTTTTAACACAGTTTTGGATTTTTTTAAGGGGTCAAAATGTAAATAAAACCATACAAATTCGGTATCCCTGGAACCGTACCAAAACACAGAATATAGGGGACATGTCATTTTGGCTGCACAGTGAACGCTGTAAAACCAAAGCCCGTAACAAAGTCGCAGAAATGCATTTTTTCTTCAAATCCACCCCATTCTGAATTTTTTTCCTGCTTCCCAGTACATTATATAGAATAATTAATGGCGGCATCATGAAGAAAAATTTGTCCCGCAAAAATTAAGACCTCATATGGCTCTGGGAGTGGAGAAATAAAAATGTTATGGGGTTTAGAAGGAGGGGAGTCAAAAACGAAAAACGAAAATCAAAAAATGCCATCGGCGGGAAGGGGTTAATGAACTGATCCCATCATAGGTCATCCGTATGTAATCTGTTGGGGTCCGACACCTGGACCCTGCATAGATCAGCTGTTCTAGCAGCCCACAAGTACCAGAAGTTGCTAGTGGACAGGGAGTGCATGCAGCACTGCTCCTATTCTAGTAATAGATGCAGCACTACAATTCCCTGCAACTTCTACTAAGCACTGGATGGGACTGCTGCACCGCTACTATTACTATTACACACTCCCTGTTCACTTGCATCATACAGGCTTCTAGAACAGCTCCAGTCTATCTGAGCATACTGCACATTCGTCACCAGGAAGTTTTGACTATACCCGTTCTCCCACTGAAGCATCTTTTTCTCCTCCAAGGCTCACGGCAGAACCTCTGGATGGTGAATTTGCAGTATGCTCAGATGGACTGGACATGATGCGCATGCCCAGGATTTTGCAGCAGCTTCAGTGACATCAGAGTTAGAAGATCAGCTTCCACTGCTGCAGTGACCCAGAGCGGCCACTGATAGTGAGTTAGGGCCCTTGTGCGCCTGTGGCCAGTAGCTTACTCCTGGGCACTGCTCCCCAGCACCTCTGTGGCACCCCTGTCAGTATTTAGGCAGATGTATCTCTCTTTTATATAGGTTCTGATGTACTCTGCATTATAAATGTATTGTTATGTACTGTCACTTTAAGTTTCCTGTGTCTGCTAAACATGTGAGTTGTGAGCAGCAATCCCTATCCAGTCCTCTCCCTGGGAGGAGCTTCCTTCCTCTCAGGCCTGCAGTCTAGACCTAGAGTCTAGGGAAGGCAGACATCCCTGCCACCAGCTCTTAGCTCCTGTGTAGGCCTCAAGCCTGAGGTCTATACACACTTGTTTTCTCTGAAGTTGCAGTGAGACTGCAGGTCTCAGCCGAGACTCCTGACAAGCTGAAATCCGGGTCTGGAAGATATAGCCCGCCGGTACAGCTGGGCTGAAGTGCCTGCACCCCTGAAATCAACTCCTGCACCTTCTACCTCTCCGGACAGAGCCCCGCGAGCTGCGGAAACTCTTCAAGGTCTCCTACCTCCCTAAAGTATTGTGCATACTGTTTGCCAGGAGGGGCAACTACTTCAAGGACCCTCCTGCCTTGCTAGTGGCCTTTCATCGGTCCCCGAGCCACTGCACCCCGACATCACCAAACGTGAGTCTTTATCCGTAACGAGCCAAGTTACGAAGCCGCAGTTACCGTTGTCTCCCCCAAGGGCTGGCCTGTCCTATCATCTACCTTCCTACTGTCTTGGAACACCTTCACATTGCTAATAGCAACCGTCCTCCCAACTACTGCTAAGGGACATAAGGATTGGTGATTGGTGCCTCACTTAACTCTTCAGTGCCTGGACTGGACTTTGTCACATTGCACTGTGAACCTGCTGCTGCAAAGCGCTGTAAGACTGTCGGTTTCTTCAGTAAAGTTAACCTGTTCACCCTAACCCTGTGTGGTCGACTGTTATCCTGCACATCGCACCTGGGTGAATGGAAGAGTGGAAAGGGTTGTGGATAATCAGGGATACACCGGGACACCACTCTGCCCAAACGTGACAACACTACATTGCCCGTTGCCCCTGGTTACCACAAGACCCCTTTTTCTGGCGTCACGAACAGGATTTGAACTTTGTGAAAATTGGGCCCCAATTTATTGCTAGACATTATACTCCATCATCGCTACCCCTCCTGTGGACTACCAGCCATCTCAGAGTGAGTAACGAACTGTTGTGTATAAAGGGGTACTGTGCTTTTAAAACCGCCGCCATTGCTGTGTGGCCGGCGTGTCTGTGGACTGTATTGCCGCGGGCGCCAAAATCCTCAGGCTGCGCCAGAACCGCCCCCTGGATTGGCGCCAAAAGCCCCGGAGTGTCGCCGCCCCCTCCACAGACTGTGTACTTGCTTTCTGCCGACTCCTCCTCTTGTGGCCTCCGCTCCGGCCGCCCTCTTGCTGAAGCCCTGGGCTTCCCCTCTAGTGTTGGGAGGCGTGCCTCCATCTCAGCTCGCCACAGTGCACTCCTGGGAAAGGAGTAACGTCACGCCCAGCCGCGCAGTGAGTAAGCCAACAGCGCTGGCGAGAGAGAGAAAGCGTGAATTGATTGACCACCCGGCGCAGCGCCGCAAGCACGAGAAAAATTTAAAGAGACAGTACCACACTATCCTACTATCATGTCTGACACGGACAATGCTCAATTAAATGTTATTCCTGATGATGGACCAGCTGCTGCAGCTACCGGAGTGAACATTCTTCTGGGGGCTCCGCACCTACCCAGTTATCGGGGGGACCCCCACACTTTAACAGACTTTAAGGAACAAATATTCCGGGCTTTTCACTTGTTACATTTATCCCCACTGCAGCAGGTGAACGTACTGCTGGGCCAGCTGGAAGGAGTCGCCTTCCAAGAAGCTCGCTCCTGGCCCACAGCTGATAAAGACTCTGTTGAAAAGATCTTCACCCGGCTCAAGCGGGAATTTGAACCAAAATCTTCTACAGAGGTGAGACTGGGATTCTTCAATAGAAGACAACAACCAGGTGAGACGTTGAGAGACTATGCCTTAGCCCTGCAAACTGCTTTCCGGGCTGTACAGCAAATTGATTCCATTAGTGCGGTTGAAGCTGATAAGATGCTCAAGGACAGATTTATTGAAGGCGTAGACTCCCGGCTAGTGCAAAGCCAACTCCGCATGCTAGCGGTGCAGAATCAGGACGTTTCATTTGCAGATTTCAAGTCGCTAGCCATCCAAGTCTTAGGGACCGAGTCACCTTACAGCCCCCTCCTGTACTCTCACCCTTCCAACTTAGAAAGTGGACCGGTTGTCGCACCTACACCTCTGTTACCTGCCGCTCCAGCTGTTCCTGCTGTTACTCAGGCTGCCCAAGTTTCTACACCTGATCTGGTGGCCTGTCTGAAAGATTGCATGGACAGAATAGTTGAAAGTGCTGTTAAAAAATTAGAGGGACTGACAGTGCAAGCCGTGCCTCCCTCTAGGGAGCCTTCCCTGTCCCGCTCTTCCTCACCTGAGCCACAACAGTACTATCCACGTCCCAGGCGTCCTCCACCTGACAGGCCACCACCTGCTAATAGAACTGTTTGCTCTTATTGTAAGAAATTTGGCCACCATCGCAACCAATGCTTTCAGTTAAACGGGATGCCCCCGAGGCAGAGGACCAACCCTCGGGAGGAATATACAGAGGTCCCTCCAAGGCGCCCAAATTCATTGCGCCCTGTCCGTACATCACTGTCCGAATCAATGGAGTCCCATTCGAGGCCCTTATAGACACTGGCTCTCAAGTCACTACCCTAAAGAAGTTTGCTTATGTTCAACACTGGGACCTCAGAGACCTATCCAAAGACATTGGCAGCCAAGGATTTGATCTCTTAGCAAGTAACGGTCAGTCTATTCCTCAAGTGGGTTATTGGGAACCCACCATCCAGATTGGCGACTGCCGTCTCCCTCAACAAGGTGTCATTGTCACAGGGGTAGAAGAAGAGGGCTCCGCTGCTTTAGTGCTAGGCATGAATGTCCTTAAGAACTGTCTTGATGAAATAATCAGTGCCTTGCACGTGTCTCTCTCCACTGCTGCTTCTTCCCACAGGAAAGCCATACAACACCATGTCAAGGTGCTGGTGGCACATCAACGGTTCGCTAACCGCAACGGAGAGATCTGCCGTGTCCGGATCCGGGACACTCACCCTGTGACTCTGTCTGCCAACTCTGAGACGATCGTCTGGTGCCACGCACGCCCTGGTGTAAAGAACGAAGATTATCAGGCTCTTCTGGAACCCATCCAGCTGGAGACTCAACCTCTGGTTAAAGCTGCACGCAGTCTTGTGACTGTCACCAACGGTAAGATTCCAGTACGCCTCATCAACATGAGTGACACACCTGTGAGCCTTTACAAATTCACACCGGTTGGCCAATTGCACCAGCTGTGCCCTGCAGATATCCTTGCTGACACAGCTACGGCAAAACAACGGGCTGCTACCACCACACCTTACACAGATAGGACCAGCCCTTCACCCTGGTGGATGGAGCTTAATGTGGGGGACGCTAACACACCTCCAGAATACATCAATGGTGTCATCAACCTGGCCAAACGTCATCACCACGCTTTCAGCAAACACCCCTCTGATTATGGAAAGACCTCCTTAATTCAGCATCGCATCATCACTGGCGATCATCCTCCCATCAAAGAGAGGCACCGGCCTGTTCCTCCTGCAATGTACCAACCTGTCAAGCAGCTGTTGCGGGAAATGAAAGAGGCCAATGTCATCCGAGAAAGTCAGAGCCCCTGGGCCGCTCCTCTTGTGCTAGTCAAAAAGAAGGATGGGACTATCCGATTTTGTGTGGACTATAGAAAATTGAATGCTGTGACCCACAAAGATGCGTACCCTCTGCCACGTATAGAGGAATCCTTGACTGCACTGGGCTCTGCTGCTTACTTTTCCACTCTGGACTTGACAAGTGGCTACTGGCAGGTCCCCATGGCTCCGGAGGACCGCGAAAAGACTGCCTTTACTACTCCCATGGGCCTGTATGAGTTTAATAGCATGCCATTCGGGCTTTGCAACGCACCAGCCACCTTCCAGAGACTGATGGAGAGATGCTTAGGGCATGTGAACTTCCAACATGTGTTGCTCTACTTGGATGACGTCATCATCTATTCCAAGTCTTACAAAGACCATCTACACCACCTTGCTGAAGTGTTCCACGTGCTCACAGAGCACGGTCTCAAGATCAAACCCTCCAAGTGTCATCTCCTGAAACCTCGTGTCAATTACCTAGGCCATATCGTCAGCGCAGAAGGCGTATCACCTGACCCGGACAAAGTCTCCGCTGTCACGGATTGGAAGACACCCTCTACTGTCAAAGAAGTCAGAAGTTTTCTGGGTTTCGCTGGCTATTATCGCCGCTTCATCCCCCACTTCGCACAGATTGCTGAGCCTCTGACAGAACTGCTTCGGGGGTGCCCAAAAGAAAGTTACAACAGAAAGCTGCCAGTAGAGTGGTCCCAGAGACAAGAAACCGCCTTCCAGGCGCTGAAGGCCTTGCTCACCCAGCCTCCTATCCTAGCTTACCCGGACTACAGTCAACCCTTCCGGCTGTATACTGATGCTAGTTTCCAAGGACTTGGTGCTGTGCTGTCTCAGGTGCAAGACAACCGTGAAAGGGTGATCGGCTATGCCAGTCGAAGTCTCCGAGGAGCTGAGAAAAACGATAACAATTATAGCTCCTTCAAGCTCGAACTCCTGGCTCTTGTGTGGGCTATCACTGAAAAATTCAAGGACTATCTTGCTGCATCGTCCTTCGTAGTCTACACTGACAACAATCCCCTGGCGCACCTGAACACCGCACGGCTGGGTGCACTTGAACAAAGATGGGCCTCTAGGCTGGCGAACTACTCCTTCACTATAAAATATAGAAGCGGAAAGACGAACACAAACGCAGATGCCCTGTCACGACTCCAAAATGGAGAAGAGTCTGCTGTCCCAGATGAATGGGAAGAAGTCGAGATGCCGCCTTTCTATAACAGATTTGCCCAGCAAAACGTCATTACCGCTGCTGTAGAAGCAGAAACGTCACCATCTAACTCAATTGATCCTCTACAGGAACCTTCCAAGTGGCTGCTGTTGCAGCAAGAGAGCCGCAGCCTAGGTGAGATACACGACTACCTACTCACCGGAAGAACTCCTGTCCGCCTACGTCAATCTTGTCCAGACCTCGAACTCCTTCGTTTGTGGCGGCAAAGAAAGCGTCTCTTCCTCCAAAAGGGGCTGATCCTCCGAAACACCCTAGATCCAGTATCCAACCAACGACTTCATCAAATTATTATCCCCAGGAGAGACGCCAACATGGTGCTGGATGCCTACCATGACCAGTCTGGTCACTTCGGGGTCTATAAGACCGAAGCTACAATCCGCCGCCGATTCTATTGGATTGGGATGAGATTCGACATCGAGAAGTGGTGCCAGGAGTGCACCGCCTGCAACTTGACCAAGGCAGGAAGAAGAGACCAGCGTGCACCACTTCACCCCATCCAGACTCAAAGGCCTAATGAACTTGTTGCCCTGGACCATGTAAAATTGGCCCCTACTAGGTCTGGCTACTCCTACGCTCTCACAATGGTAGACCACTTCTCCAAATGGACTGCAGTTGTCCCTGTCAAAGACCTTACCGCCCGCACAACAGCTGCTGTCTTCTACCATGAGTACGTGAAGCACTATGGCTGCCCGGAGAAAGTCCTGACAGATCGTGGTTCTGCCTTCGAATCCCAGCTGTTCCAGGAGTTATGCCAGTACCATGAGTGCAAGAAGTTGCGGACAACTGCCTACCATCCCCAAGGCAATGGGCTGTGCGAAAAGGTTAACCAGGTGTTCATCAACATGCTGCGCACTGCCTCAGTGGCGAAACAACAAGAGTGGCCTAATCTCCTTGCTGAGCTGGTGGAAATCTATAACAACACCATCCACTGTTCCACTGGCTTCACACCCTTCTACCTGATGTTCGGGCGACAAGGACAACTCCCAAAAGACCGAGCTCTTGGGATACAGATACCCGACTCTACAAATCCCCTGCCAAGGGATGACTGGGTTACGGAACATCAGAGGAGAATAACAGAGGCACAAGAAATTGTTAATCTCCGAATGGAAGAAGCTCGCCGACGTCAGGAGGAAGATTTCAACCAGCGAGCGTATGCTGTTCCCCTCCAGATTGGAGACAAGGTCTGGCTGAAGAAGGAGCACCGTAGCCACAAGCTAGAACCTCTGTGGGAACCAGAACCATATATCCTCACAGCTGTGCCTTACCCTGATGTATGTGAGATCTTTAAAGAAGGAAGAGCTCCCCAAGTCGTTCACCGAAACCGGCTAAAGCCCTGTCACAGGGAAGAACTGTACATTGCACCGGTGCTGCCACCGAGTGAAGCTCCTATCAGGTACCCTCTTCCTGCTCCAGAGGTACCTCCTCCTCATCCTCCTTCTACCGCCTTCAGAACTATCATTCCCATCAGTGAACTGTGTCAGGAAACCCCTTTTCTCCTGACAGGGTACTACCCATCTGCTCTACAGCCTGCAGCCATGCCTCCGGCTGCACCAACCTTGCCGGCTACACAGCCACTTCTGCCTGCTGCAGAACCTCACGGACTTCCCCCTGCTGCGGAGATTGCTCTCAGGAGGTCTGAGAGAAGCACAAGAGGTGTGCCTCCTGCCCGCTACAAGGATTAAATTCTTTATCTCCTGCATGGACTCTAATGCATCTGAGCCTGCAAAGACTTGCCCTTGTTATGGACTGTTTCTTTGTTATGCAACGTTTAAGCTGTGTGCCTGGCTCTGCCATGAACGTTATACATCTACTTACCTTGCCCCTTTTACACGGACTCTAAAGACTATGAGCCCCCTTGGATTAGCACTTTGATTTTTATGCTTTTATGTATTTTTCTACTGTTTACACATCTATGCCAATAGGTATATTTTTGATATTTAAAGATGTATACCTTGTTTGCACTACAACTGTTTACATGTATTGGAGTGCCTAACTTCTTCCCTCCTCAGGTTCTCTTAGGCCTAGCCTGCAGGACCCCTAGGGGCCTGATGGTTGCAGTAAATCCTGAGCCGAGGTGACCCAGAACCCCTGTCTTCTAGTTTGGGGACTAGACTGTCCACCAGTCGCCCTCGAGCCCTGCGCCGAGGCCGGCTTTTGTCAAAGCCCGGGGGTGTGCAGTGACCCAGAGCGGCCACTGATAGTGAGTTAGGGCCCTTGTGCGCCTGTGGCCAGTAGCTTACTCCTGGGCACTGCTCCCCAGCACCTCTGTGGCACCCCTGTCAGTATTTAGGCAGATGTATCTCTCTTTTATATAGGTTCTGATGTACTCTGCATTATAAATGTATTGTTATGTACTGTCACTTTAAGTTTCCTGTGTCTGCTAAACATGTGAGTTGTGAGCAGCAATCCCTATCCAGTCCTCTCCCTGGGAGGAGCTTCCTTCCTCTCAGGCCTGCAGTCTAGACCTAGAGTCTAGGGAAGGCAGACATCCCTGCCACCAGCTCTTAGCTCCTGTGTAGGCCTCAAGCCTGAGGTCTATACACACTTGTTTTCTCTGAAGTTGCAGTGAGACTGCAGGTCTCAGCCGAGACTCCTGACAAGCTGAAATCCGGGTCTGGAAGATATAGCCCGCCGGTACAGCTGGGCTGAAGTGCCTGCACCCCTGAAATCAACTCCTGCACCTTCTACCTCTCCGGACAGAGCCCCGCGAGCTGCGGAAACTCTTCAAGGTCTCCTACCTCCCTAAAGTATTGTGCATACTGTTTGCCAGGAGGGGCAACTACTTCAAGGACCCTCCTGCCTTGCTAGTGGCCTTTCATCGGTCCCCGAGCCACTGCACCCCGACATCACCAAACGTGAGTCTTTATCCGTAACGAGCCAAGTTACGAAGCCGCAGTTACCGTTGTCTCCCCCAAGGGCTGGCCTGTCCTATCATCTACCTTCCTACTGTCTTGGAACACCTTCACATTGCTAATAGCAACCGTCCTCCCAACTACTGCTAAGGGACATAAGGATTGGTGATTGGTGCTTCACTTAACTCTTCAGTGCCTGTACTGGACTCTGTCACATTGCACTGTGAACCTGCTGCTGCAAAGCGCTGTAAGACTGTCGGTTTCTTCAGTAAAGTTAACCTGTTCACCCTAACCCTGTGTGGTCGACTGTTATCCTGCACATCGCACCTGGGTGAATGGAAGAGTGGAAAGGGTTGTGGATAATCAGGGATACACCGGGACCCCACTCTGCCCAAACGTGACAACACTACATTGCCCGTTGCCCCTGGTTACCACACTGCCCAGAGAGACATACTACATCCAGGATGGATGTGGTTTAATGACGATGTGGCTGTGCTCGGTGACTGAAGAAACTCCCCCTGTGCTCCAAGGTCCTCATTTGCATAAAGAATAAAACAGTTTTTTTAGACCTATTCCTGCAGCTCTGTAACACTACACAGATATGATTCTAATGATGATCACAGTGTTTACAGCACTATGGCAGAGGTTCAAAGTGGCTGGGAGAGGTGATAGACTCACTTTAAAGAATGTAAAATGTTGGAGATGGCAGAGGTGGTGAAAGTTCCTCTTTAAAGGGGCTCTATCATTGGGAAACATCATTTTTAGCAAAGTACATACTTGCATAGCCTTTAGAAAGGCTTTTCCACACATACCTTTTGTATGTAAATTGCCTCAGTAGATTTTGAATAAGTCCATTTTTATTCATATGCTAATTAGTTTCTTTGTGCACCATCTCTGCTATTCTTTATGTGTATGTACAGCAGAAGCTGCTGTGTTGATGACTCATCTGTACTGTAATACACAGAGCAGACTGTGATCACAGACACTTCCGGGTGCACAGAGAAATTAACATGAATAACTTATTCCAAATTTACTGAGGCAATTTACATACAAAATGTAGGTGTGGAACAGCTTTCTAAAGGCTATGCAAGGATGTGATTAGCTAAAAATGACATTTCCCAATGATAGAGCCCCTTTAAATCTTTACAGCCCAAGACCACCAGGCATACAGACATTAACATCTTCACTGCAGTGACATCAAGTCTGTTGGTCACATAGCCCATTTAAATTTATTTTAATCCTGGATAACCCATTTAACTCTTTCACTACCCTCACCTGAAATTCAGATAATTGTTTTAGCTACCCTACACCTGAATGCTGTTTAACTACTTTATGCCTGGACATTATGTGGCCATGTATATCTCCTTCATTAACAGGCAATGAAAAAACAGGGTCCTACTCTCTAACTGCAGTGACAACTACTGAGGCTACAAAGGGTTAGAGAGAACATTGGCAAGAATACTACAGTCACCTATAGTCATATGCTTACCACAATCTTATTATCATTTCTCTGTATTATAAGAGAGGAGTAGGAACAGTGACAGACTGTAATAAACAATCAATCATTACTGGCTTATTTACATGTAATTCTGTAAGTAGTAACTGTATAATAGCAAAAAGATATCTATGAAAAACCTAAGTGAACATAATATAAGGAGATTCAGAACACTACTGCAAATACAGGGCAAATACAGGCCCTCCCCTCTCCAGTCACTGTGTGCAGAGACCAGACCCTACTCTTTCTACTCACTGTGAAGATGTCTTGCTCACCTAATGTATCTATGGACAGACTTCCCTAGTAACAAGGCATGAACTGCAAATTAGCAGGGAGGGACACACCTAGTGGCAGGAACTTTAGAAAGCTTTTGCAAGAAGAAAGCAGCTACATTTTTAATTAAAGTACATTACATTTTGGTCCAGAATCATATGCTCTATGAAATGAGACTAATTTGTCTGAAAAGTCAGTGATAATTTAAGGAATTAGGAAAAAGAAGCCATCTGAAGCACACATGTCTAAGCTTTGATGGAAACGGCTGAATAAGGGAACTGTGCTTGATGATCTAAGAGTACAATTTTTATTTAATTAGAAAAACATTTGAAGACAATTTTTTGCAAAGACTTATAATGTAGGTTGTATTCTGTAAATGACACTTACTCATAAACCAATGCTTCATATTGGAATGGGTTAAATGATCTGTAGTATATCGTCATTCAAATACATCACAAAATCACATTTTCCCAGGCGCAATGATGTGAATTATGATAATGGCACAGTGCCACATCATGATCTGAGGATTGCTAGCATGTTTGGAATGCAAGCATCAATTATACCCAGCTTTAGTATTCTACACAAAGGTTCCTGCATCAGCCCATGATACACAGCTTGCAAACATTCACTTGTTTTACATTTCAGAAGGGAATTTGAAGACAGTCATTTACAACCGGGGCTTCTGTTCAGCATTTTTCTGAATGCAATTCACTTGGAGACAGTTTTACTCATACACCTTAATTAATCTGTTACTGAATGTGAATAGCGGGCAACTGAGGACAGAGAATCAGCTGATGCTCAATAAATAAGTAGTCTGCATTTTAGCTGTACACATTGTAGATGATTTCTACAATTATGCGTGGGGGCTATAACAATCTTGAAGCCAAGTAGTAAGTGAACTACGAAGGGTTATTCCATGAAATAGACTGCCATTAAAAGACAGGGTGACATCATTTAGAACAGAAGGGGCTATCATGCTTGAAACGGCCTCCCATGTTACAGTATATGCCATAAGATTTCTCAAAACTCATAAGACATGCTATTATTGCACTAAGGTAAAAAAGAGGAGTTCAGACTTTTCTGATCTGAGGGCTGGAATGAAATTTTAAAGTAGCACACTAATTGGGTAGGGGGTAATAAGTTACTGTGGGACCCATTGCAAAACTTAAATGGGACCCCATCCTTCTATACCCACCTGAAAGGGATTCTACCATTAAAACTCTTTTTTTTTCTAGGTAACACGTTGGAATAGCCTTTAGAAAGGCTATTCGTCTCCTACCTTTAGAAGTGATCTCCGCCACGCCGTTCGTTAGAAGTACCGTTTTTTACCGGTATGCTAATTAGTTCTCTCGCAGCGATGGGGGCGTCCCCCAACGCTGGAAATGAGATGGGGACGTCCCCACTGCTGCTCGAAAACCGACTCCAGCGACGCCTCTATCTTCTGCTGGATCCTCCCCTTCCTTCTTCGTCTTTCTTCGGCTTCACGTCGGGCGCAGGCGTCCGGAGCCAACTGCGCGGGCGTCCGACGTGAAGCCGAAGAAAGACGAAGAAGGAAGGGGAGGATCCAGCAGAAGATAGACGCGTCGCTGGAGCCGCTTTTCTAGCAGCAGTGGGGACGCCCCCATCGCTGCGAGAGAACTAATTAGCATACCGGTAAAAACCGGTATTTCTAACTAACGGCACGGCGGAGAGCACTTCTAAAGGTAGGAGACGAATAGCCTTTCTAAAGGCTATTCCGACGTGTTATTTAGAAAAAAAAGAGTTTTAACGGTAGAATCCCTTTAAGCATCAAGTTGAGAACTTGAAAAGAGTATGATTACCCTACCCATGTTCCATTTATGGCTTTATTCTTATGATTCTGTGAGTCAGAGACTGTTCTGAATTTTTTTTAAAGATTTATTTCCCCCAAAACATGTGAAGCGCATAGGACAATGCATGCCAAACACATATCTGCAGCCCCAATTTCCCTTGTGCATTATACTCCAAAACGTGTATAACATACCATGTAATGCTATGCTATTCCAACCATCAAATATGCAGTGAAAAGATGAAAAGGTAGTTGAATGTGGTTTTTCACCAGTCACTGTAATCTAAGGGCCACACTTACATACTCACTATGAGTTTCTCACAGTTCAGAGTCTGGTGCACCTTGGATGTGGGATCCATTACTTTAGGATTAAAGGGGTTTTTTCTCAAACAAGTGCCTGAATTTTTATCCTCTGGCATTTGTCAGAAACCCAACCATGGACTCCCATCCCATGCATGAGACTATGACAGCACTGCATACCTCCCAACTTTTGACGAACCGAAAGAGGGACAAAATGTGCGGCGCGCGTAGCGCGGCGCGGCGAATTTAGCCCCACCCACTTTTGTGTTGACTCTGCCCACTCATTAATTTTTCATGTGCCCGCACACAGTATAATCCTCCTACAGTCACCCGTAAATGATATGTCCCCCTTCTATCTCTCCCCCAGTTTCATATACACCCTTCATCTGCCCCCAGTTTCATGTCCCTCTTCCATCTCTGCCCCCAGATTCAAGTCCCTCCATCTCTGCCCCCAGATTCATGTCCTCTCCATCTCTGCCCCCAGATTCATGTCCCCACATCTCTGCCCCCAGATTCATGTCCCACATCTCTGCCCCCAGATTCATGTCCCTCCATCTCTGCCCCCAGATTCATGTCCCTCCATCTCTGCCCCCAGATTCATGTCCCCCATCTCTGCCCTCAGATTCATGTCCTCTCCATCTCTGCCCCCAGATTCATGTCCCCCATCTCTGCCCTCAGATTTATGTCCTCTCCATCTCTGCCCCCAGATTCATGTCCCCCATCTCTGCCCCCAGTTTCATGTCCACTCCATCTCTGCCCCCAGATTCATGTCCTCCATCTCTGCCCCCAGATTCATGTCCCACATCTCTGCCCCCAGATTCATGTCCCTCCATCTCTGCCCTCAGATTCATGTCCCTCCATCTCTGCTCCCAGATTCATGTCCTCTCCATCTCTGCCCCCAGATTCATGTCCCCCATCTCTGCCCCCAGATTCATGTCCCCCATCTCTGCCCTCAGATTCATGTCCTCTCCATCTCTGCCCCCAGATTCATGTCCCCCATCTCTGCCCCCAGATTCATGTTCCACATCTCTGCCCCCAGATTCATGTCCCTCCATCTCTGCCCCCAGATTCATGTCCCTCCATCTCTGCCCCCAGATTCCTGTCCCTCCATCTCTGCCCCCAGATTCATGTCCCCCATCTCTGCCCCCAGATTCATGTCCCCCATCTCTGCCCCAGATTCATGTCCTCTCCATCTCTGCCCCCAGTGTCATGCCATCCTCTCCATCTCTGCCCCCAGTGTCATGCCGTCCTCTCCTTCATCTGCCCCCAGATTCACGTTCCACCTCCACATTAAACTTACCTTCTCCTCTGCTCCCTCGCCGCTCTCTGCCCGCCTCTCTCGCTGACACATGCGGCTGAAGGAAGGAGCTGACACAGGTCAGCTCCTCACTTCGCCGCTGCCTGCCTCTCTCCCTGACACATGCGGCTGAAGCTGCTCGCGTGCTCGCTTCGCCGCTGCGTCTCTCTCTCTCGCTGACACATGCGGCTGAAGCGAGGAGCTGACCTGTGTCAGCTCCTCGCTTCGCCGCTGCCGCCGGCTCCTGGCTTGTACATCGCGTCTACAAGCCAGGAGCCGGCGGCAGCGGCGAAGCGAAGCGAGGAGCTGACACAGGTCAGCTCCTCGCTTCAGCCGCATGTGTCAGCGAGAGAGAGACGTAGCGGCGAAGCGAGCACGCGAGCAGCTTCAGCCGCATGTGTCAGGGAGAGAGGCGGGCAGCGGCGAAGCGAGGACCTGACCTGTGTCAGCTCCTTGCTTCAGCCGCATATGTGTTCAACTCTGGACGCAGATCTGAGTTGAAATCGGGACATACCTCCCTCCAACCGGGACCGCGGGACATGCCACCCAAATCGTGACTGTCCCGCGGAAATCGGGATGGTTGGGAGGTATGGCACTGGGTAGTACTGTCAGTGACCGACTGCTTCACCCCAAGTGTGAGAAGGAGCGTTATCAGAGATCCTTTCTCCCAACCGCGATCAGGCTGTATAATCAACATCAGGCTAAGCGGAGATCACTCTGCACAGAGAACTAAATGATCCAGAGTCTTTCTTTTTCTTTTAGTTGCTATGACTCCTAGTATCTTTTCTATCTGCTATTCTGAGCTTGTATGTGTTCTTTCTTGTAATATATTACTGTATTATCCATGCTGCTGTAACACACTGAATTTCCCCAAGGTGGGACTATTAAAAGATTATCTTATCTCTTGTTTTATCAGACAGGGACATGCCATAAATTAAAAGATTTGTGTCCATTTGTGACCGATCAAGACAAGACACTACATTTTCTAGAGAAAATCTGCTAAATTTTTATTGCTTATATCTGCAAAAAAAAGTTTAAAGTGTAAATCCCTATTTTTTCCCCCTTTATTTAAAAAAATAAATAAAAAAAAATAAATTATATATATATATAAAAAAATTTTTGATAGCTACAGCTGCAAGCTTGGCAGCATGTGAAAGTTGAGAATCTTACCTTTCATATGTTACAGAAATAGGTTCTATAAGACTGGAGATACAGCCATTTGTTACACTTTCACTTTTAGTTGTCTAACAATGTAAATAGTTATGTTCATGGAAAAATCCCTTTAACTAATCCAGGTGCCGCATTCCAGGAAATCCTGGAATTTCAATACTTGTCTGGAATTTTTTCTGTATCTTTTTTAATGTAACAATTGGAATATGCTCTGTGTACAAGGATTGTGAGACGGTGACAGGCAGAGTGCTGGAGTCCAGATATATCAGCCCCAGGTTTCTGACATATGTGTGGTACAGGGTGGATCAGGAGTAGGCCTCATCCCAGGTGTAGATCCTCGGCTCATTACTGGGCCAGAAAAAGGCTGTAGATCCTGCTTTTCAGGGCAGTTGCATTGGCAGAAAGGAGGTGTATGGGTCTGTCCTATAACCCTGAGTCTGGTGAGACAATATTGCACTTGTTTTGGTCATGTGGCTGCTAGTAAGCCACACGTATAGTTAGGTAATCAGTTCTCTTTAGCTAGTGGCTCAGACAAGCAGGCTTTTATTTTGTTTTGTCTGAAGTGAAGGTTTATTTGTCTTCCTGTTTTTTTCTAAATAAACCAGTTTGCTGCATATTTTGTGTCCCTGTCTTGACTGGGTCTACTCCACTGCTTTTACCGAGCTAACTTCCCTACAGGATATAGATACTATAGCAACAAACCATTTACTGTGATGAGTCTCATCCTTGTTTGGGTGACAAACCTAAAAAAGGCACTTAAAATGTTTAAAATGATGTAAGTGTCAACACAGCCTATCACTTCAAACCTTACGTTCACCACCTGTGTTCTAATTTCCAGTACTTTCTGCGCTTCCTCCTTATATTGTGTACTCCATTCCCTGTCCAACAGGTTAGTACATCATTTTTTCTGTTTCTTTTTAACTTTTAGCGAGCTTGTCTTGCTCTAGAACCGAAAAAGGATCTCTGTACAGCATAGCAATAATTAGTATAATCCCTATAGGATGGCAGTAGTCAGACACCTGTTAAAGCACTATTAGACATGTTTAAGGATGCTAATTACTTTGGCAGTTTTATGTGAAGTGTAAAGTAGATCTGGCTCCAATTGACAGCTATGTGCATTAGCAGAGGTAATAGCAGAGCCTGTTGTATATAAAATGAATACTTGATAGGAACAAGTCATCACTACTGGGATGCTACCACAAATGAATTTTGCAGTCATTGCCAGATATTACATAAACTTAAAAGGATTGAAGCATTAGAACTTTTTGATGTGCGTAACGTAGGGAAATGCATATGGCGGACATGTTCTCTTAGTTTGCTTTTTTGTTACTATTGCAAGAACTAACAGCATATTAAACTACATCAACCAGATCTTAATGATGTCAAGTAAGCAAATGTGAAGACTACAATAAATTATGACCAAAATAATTTATAGTTAACCTACAGATAAGAGTAGAGATGTAGTTGTTGCCCCAAAATGGGTCATTATCTTTGGGCTTTAAGGGGTTGTTCAAGAGCTGATATTGACGGCCTACACCTAGCACTCCCACTGAACAGTTGCTGCCATCACTATACCTGCATGATGTATGGAGCTAGAAACAGATAGCTCCAAACACTGTGTAATGGTCATGATAGAAAGGTGGTAATGGTGCAAAGAAAACCAACTACAATAGAATTATCACCTTTGATATAGTGTACAGAGTGACTATTTACATCAATGGCATTTGTTTTTTTTATAAATACAAGGAATAGTCAGTCTTTTTTGTCGAACTAGTTCAGATGAAGCAAGATTGCTTAGGATTTTCAGAACTAAATCTTACAACAAAAATGTGCAAAAGTTTATAGTATAGATATGTGGATGGGGTTCTTAAAAATAATCACTACTTAGAAGGACCTTGTAGTGACGTCATCACAGGGACAAACCAATCATAGAGCAGTAGTGACATAATCACAAGCCTTGTGCCACTAGCAGGGAAGATACAGTTAGAGGCTGTGAATCAAAAGCAGGAGGAGGGACTTACATAGAAGAACCACAGAGGAGGGTGTGAACAGAGTATGATGTGAGGATTGCACTGAACGCCCAAGGTGCACGGAGGGCTCATTTACATATACTTTTAAAAGGTAATTCATTAAAACAGGGGGGGTCTTTTAAAAAACGATTAGCAGGACCTGAATAGCGTTTTTAAAGGCTATTCAGGCATATGTTTATCTAAAATAGCGGAAATCCAGTGATAGAGCCCCTTTAATGTAATATGCTGTGCAACACAGTTAAATATGCTTGAGAGGGTTGGTGGATTCCCTTTAAGGAAGAATACATTTATATGTGTACAGATGCATCTGAGTCTGGGCTGCTAGATATTGGTGGATAACTGTAGCTCTGAGACTACAATGACTGAAGAAAGAAGACTTCTGATTAAATGTAACTACTGTGAATAGTTATAGAGAAAGGGAGACCAAGTCGCTGTGGCTCAAGAGTATCTGAGACTGTTCAAGCACTGTATAAAATGGAGTCCTTTGTGGATGGTGAGCCATGCAATTATGAGTAACCTAAAGCATGAGCAAACAGTCCTCAGCCTTAATGGGGTTTTCCTATCTCACTGCTTCAGCAGTCTGGCTGCAGTGTCTTCTTCTCACTTCCTGCATTTATCTCTCTCTCCTCGCCCCCTTGCTGAATGGAACCCTGAAGTATCACATACTTATGCAGATCAGATAATATGCACATACTTGTAGATTTTGGACTCAGTGTTATCTGTGTGTTTAGATAGAGAGATAACAGAGAGGGCTTTATCAAGAAACTGCAATTAGATGAACTGATTGTCCTGCCAGCAGAGCTGTAGCTAGCAGTGAGTGACGTCATTTGTCCTATCTCATAGGTCCGTGGTTATGGTAACACTGGGTAAACAATAGGAGGAATAAGTTCACATAGCAGGCAAACTAAGCGGTATTTATAAAGCAATATATTTAGAAAAAGTCTTCAATTTACATAAACTACCAGTATAGATAGCATCCTTGAAATGGGAATACCCCTTTAATACACAGCTAGTTTGTGGAGACTTAAAAGAGTATTGCACTGAGATTGAGATGTGTACCAGGTTATGACTAAATAGTTATAGGCAAATACTTGTAGGATCAAAACGGTGCAAGTCTTTCCTATGACACCATCTGACAACACTGCTCTGCTGCATTGCTGTATAGTTACAGTACTGTTACTATTGACAGCCATTGTATTACATTATCCACAAAGGTCCATAGTGGCAACTGTGTATTCAGTTATCTACAAAGGCCTGTGTTCTGTTGTGACAAGGTGTTTGACACTGCAAAAAGCAAAACCACTAAACATTTAAACAGTGTATCCATCAAGCCTTTGCCGTCATTGAGAGAAGGTAATTGCCATTACATTTACATCCTGTAAGATCTATATAACCACTATACCTGTTGCCTTTTTCTGCCTCAAACAACTTAGCTTCTCTGTCATCCTTGAATGGTACCTTAAAGGGCTTGGCCAGGATTTTCTTTTATCTATGGCCTGTCCAACAGAAGACCCTGTTATGGATCAGCGGTTCAGGGTCACTTGCCCACACTATACATGGAGATGGAAGAAGCAGACATCAATGTGAACTGAGTTGCAGTACTGGTGCCGCTATATAGGGACCAGCGCTAACTACTTCTCACTCTATGCTGTGTATTGTACAGGCATCAGTAGTGGTCCCATATAGTTGATCCATGTTGCGGAGTCACCTGTTGCCCCCCCCCCCCCCTCCACACACACACACACACACACACACAAAACAATTAGAAATTTAAGATCTACTCTAAGGATAGACCATTAATTAAAAAAAAAATAAAAAAAAATCCTGACCACATTCTTTAGTACATAACCTTCCCACGTTCATTAATCTTAAGTAAGCCAGACTGACCCCTGACAAGCCTGTACAGGCACGGTAAATATATGCTATTCTATGTCTATCCAATAATGCAGAATATCTGATAGTGAAGCATTCATCAGGTCCAATTCATACTGTACACAAGCTTTTATATTTCTTACTGGAACAGCAATTCTTCACCAAAATAGTCCTATTCCTTTAAGTAAATGCTGTATTTATTCTGAACAGATGTTTCTAAGGAAAAGCATTTCTGGTCATTCGGGCAATATTCAGATTACAGAAGCGATATTAAACTGTGCCAAGATGCATTTTACAAAGCTTCCATATAATCAGATTAGTCAGGTTTTCAGGGAAACATTGACATCATTTCGCATAGAGAACACAAACCCCAATGGTATTTATCCAGCAAAGATTCACTTCTCTAACTTACGAGATAGAGCAGATTCGGGAAAGAAGAAGAATAACTCAGAGATATAACTGGAATGGGGCTAAAAAGTCTCTGAATGACTAGGTTCATTATTCTCCTGTCAGCCAACTAAACTGCACTGTTTTTATCTGTCCGGAAAAGAAATTTCATTGGGCAAAAGATAATGAGCTGAGTATTTCAACATGAACTGCAATGCACATATCCTCTGCCTGATGCGCTCCATCTGCTGTGGAAAAGGGTGAACGTTTAAAGAGACCTGTCACTAGGCGGCTGAATATCTCTAAAAGCTTGAATGCACTATCACTACCAATTTATCCTTTTATGAGCTGCTACCCGTGGCAAGAGTGGACATTTAGCTGATTGTCTTCACCTTTCTCCTGTGCTTGTAATACTATACACATCAAAGGTCTAAATTTGGAAAAGTACATTAAAAATAGTATAATAAAAAAAAGGAAAACTAAAACAGGTATATATTAGTATTAAAGTATTGAGAATCAGTTGCATAGTAAGTCATTAAATTTCAGCTTTCATTTTTGCAATCCAAACTTCACGTGGAGAAATTTGATTGGTTGTCATGGAAAATTGCACATCTGTCAAAGTAGGAGACATAGACATTACAGATGAGCGAACAGTAAAATGTTCGAGGTTCGATATTCGTTTCGAGTAGCCGCTCAATATTCGAGTACTGGAATCGAATATCGAACCCTATTATAGTCTATGGGGGGAAAATGCTCGTTTCAGGGGTAGGCAACGTTCGATCAAATTATACTTACCAAGTCCACGAGTGAGGGTCGTGCTGGATCCTCCGAGAAGTCTTCTCCGTGCAGCGTCCCCGCGGCATCTTCCGGCTCTGGGCCTGGGCAGAGCCGACTGCGCATGTCTGCACTACAAGCGGGCATGCGCAGTCGGCTGTGCCCAGGCCCAGAGCCGGAAGATGCCGCGGGGACGCTGCACGGAGAAGACTTCTAAAGGTAGGAGAAGAACCAGCATTGATTGGCCGACTGTATAGCATTCAGCCAATCAATGCTGGTTCTGCATCGAACTTTTCCATTCGAACAGCGAGTGGTACTCGATCGAGTACGAGTATTTCGAATACTGTAGTATTCGATCAAATACTTACTCGATCGAATACTACTCGTTCATCTCTAATAGACATCATAAAAATTGAGTCTCCAATAAGGAAACAGTGCGAAGAGTTGTCACTAAGACAGAATTTGAGAGTACAAATCAGGAAAAAAGTCAAAGGTCAGAGACAGAAGTAGAATATCTAAATTCAAGAACAAGGCTGAAGTCAGGGTCAATAAGAAGACAAATACTGTATAAGAAAAATAGCAAAGGGAATGAGAGTCAGGACAAATTGTAAACCTACATCAGCATGTTAGACACTGGATATTGAAGGTTCTATGGGATGGACATAAATGGCAGGTGCCTGGTAGTTAAATACCACTAACCAAAGAGAATAATCTGATTGGGTAAAGAGACCAGTGAAGGAGGCAATTGAATGCCTAGCAACTGGAAACAGTCAGGAGTAGAGATGGCTGGTGAACCTTACAAGATTTGTTTCACCAAATATTTATGGGTCTAACCACCTGTTTAGTTTCACATTGAACTTATTTTGTCTTTACCAGAACTGCTATTTCTGGTAAGGTCTTTTACGACCCCAGAGTATAATAATTTGAGGCCCAGGGGAGGTGAGTAAACATGCAAAAAGTCTTACTCATCTCTCCTGGGGTCTGTCACAGTGTCTGGTGGCCATTGTCAATTATGGGTCTCATGAATGTTATCTGTGGCATCTAGGGACCACTGAGACCTGTGGTTGGGCCTCAGTTGTGCCTGACAACTGCTGGCATAATTTGGGAGACTGGAAGTGGCTTAAAGAGTTTTGAGGGACTACCAGACGCTGCAACAGAGCCTAGGAGGGGCTGTTATATTTAAGACTTATATTTACTCACCTCTCCTGGGCTTCTTCCTATTATATTTTGGAGTCTGGTTCACTTGTGGTTCACGAGTGGCTAACTCCAAAGATGTTGGGTATTATTGCAAATTTGTAATGAACCTAACTCTTTACAAATTGGTTCACTCATCCCTAGTCAAGAGAGACAATATTCATCTCACATACTATTATAACACGGCTTCCTACAACGTCTGAGATCTTCCTACAGAGCCTTTAAAGGTGTAGTCGACTGGAAAAAAAAGTTGTAAAAGTATCTTTTGGTGAGATGGAAGTATCTTTCCACCCCATAGGAATCTATTTCATATTTTGGCTATAAGATCTGCTTTGTCTTGTGATAGACACAACACAAAGCTTCCTATGAAGCCATGGAATTACGTCTGCTGGCTACTTGGGTTTCTTTTTGGAAACCCTGATCCCACATAGGTTCAAGAGGGGTGGTAATAAACAATGTAGCGGCGTGGCTCCCAGAAGACAAAGACTTTCATGAGGAAGTATCACCTGCAGTTTGATGGGTAGGACCTCGTGATAAGCACAAGGTGGTACTCCCTGCTACTTTCCTGCTATCCCTGCGCCCTCTAACAGTTAGACCTACTCCCTTTTCTAACTGTCTAAATTGGCAAGATTTTAAGTAAAAATACCCATTAGAGATGAGCGAACACTAAAATGTTCGAGGTTCGAAATTCGATTCGAACAGCCGCTCACTGTTCGAGTGTTCGAATGGGTTTCGAACCCCATTATAGTCTATGGGGAACATAAACTCGTTAAGGGGGAAACCCAAATTCGTGTCTGGAGGGTCACCAAGTCCACTATGACACCCCAGGAAATGATACCAACACCCTGGAATGACACTGGGACAGCAGGGGAAGCATGTCTGGGGGCATAAAAGTCACTTTATTTCATGGAAATCCCTGTCAGTTTGCGATTTTCGCAAGCTAACTTTTCCCCATAGAAATGCATTGGCCAGTGCTGATTGGCCAGAGTACGGAACTCGACCAATCAGCGCTGGCTCTGCTGGAGGAGGCGGAGTCTAAGATAGCTCCACACCAGTCTCCATTCAGGTCCGACCTTAGACTCCGCCTCCTCCGGCAGAGCCAGCGCTGATTGGCCGAAGGCTGGCCAATGCATTCCTATGCGAATGCAGACTTAGCAGTGCTGAGTCAGTTTTGCTCAACTACACATCTGATGCACACTCGGCACTGCTACATCAGATGTAGCAATCTGATGTAGCAGAGCCGAGGGTGCACTAGAACCCCTGTGCAAACTCAGTTCACGCTAATAGAAT